>NC_089232.1:24176568-24375550 GCF_963924675.1 Phocoena phocoena | reverse complement strand
TAAATTTATATTTTTATGCATGGGGAGGGTTAGTTGTGTTCCTTGACTTTGGAGAAGTGGCCCTCTGTAGGGGATATCCTATGTGTCCCAGAAGTACACTCCCCTCTTGTCACCCAAATGCAAGTTCTAATCTGTGTTTGTGGACTCTTTTCCATAGCCTGTGGGTTCATAGTTTTTTGCTTCTAGTGTCTGTCCTCTGGTTGTTGAGGCTGGTCTAGAGCCTTGTGCAGGCTTCCTGATAGGAGGGGCAGGTGCCTGCTCACTGGTGGATGGAGCTGGGTTTTGACCCTCTTGTGGGCAGGGCCATGTACTGGGGCATGTCTAGAGGTGGCTGTGGGCTCAGGAAGACTTTTGATCACCTGTCTGCTAATGGTTGGGTCTGTTTTCTCTCCTTGTTGGTTGTTTGGCCTGAGACATCACAGCACTGAAGCCTGCAGGCTGTTGGGTGGGGCCAGGTCTTGGTGCCAAAGTGGCAATCACCAAGAAAGCTCACACTGATGAATATTTCCTGGGACATCTGCCACCAGTGTCCTTTTCCATACAGTGAGCCACAGCTGACCTCTGCCTCCCCAGGAGACCCTCCAAGGGAAGCAGGTAGGCCTGGCCCAGGCTCCAATGGAGTCACTGCTTTTGCCCTGGGTACCAGTGTGCATGAGACCTTGTGTGTGCCCTCCAAAATTGGAGTCTCTGTTTCCCCCAGTTCTGTGGAGCTCCCTGCTGGCCTTCAAAGTCAAATGCTCTGGGGGCTCCTCCTCCTGTTGCCCTACCCTCAGTCTGGAGACCTCAGAACTAACTCCTATGGGAGAACTTCTGCATGTAATTGTTCTCCAGTTTGTGGGTCACCCACTTGTGAGGTATGTATTTGATTATATTGTGAGTGCACCCCTCCTACTGTCTCGTTGGATTTCTTTTTTATGTCCTTTTATGTAGAATATCTTTTTTTGGTAGGTTTCAGTATTTTTTATCAATGGTTGTTCAGCAGTTAGTTGTGATTTTGTTGTACTCTTGAGAGGAGGTGAGCTTAGGGTCCTTCTACTCTGCCATCTTTTCTCTCCCAGAGGAGGGGTTCTGAAGCATTTAGATTGGGGTCAGGGAGGGCTATTCTGAAGGACGACATACAAATTGAGAACTTAAGTGTGAGAAAAAGTCAATCAGGTGAAGAGCTGGGGGAGTAGCCTGTGAAAGAAGAAGTGTGACAGTGACAGATAGCCCATTATGTCCAAGGAAGGTCATGAAAGAGAGGGAGACACTGTATTGTAGGGACCAAGCATGGCAGAAAGGAGAATAGTTGAGAAGTTATTCCAGTAGTCCAGGAGAGATATGGTTGTGGTTTGGTCTGGAGGGATGGCAGTGAAGATGAAGTGAAGTGTATGCTTAAAAAGATATCTAGGAAGTAAATAATCAGAGCATTGTGGCTGAATGGAGAGAATGAGTAGAAAATTCCCAAGTAATTTCAAGCCTTGAACAGAAAGGTAGGGGTTGGTGCCATTTACTGTGATGAGTTTAGCATTGGAGGCAAAAGATTTGGAAGGGGAGTGGGTGGCAGTGTTTGGGTGTGGGATGGATTCAGGAGTTTGGTTTTTGACAAGTTAGCTTTGATTGGCTTGTGAAGAATCAGTGTGGAGGTGGTGTATTAGTCAGTGGTTCTTCAGAGAAACAGAACCAATAAGAGACATACAGATATATAAAGGAGATTTATTATAGGAATTGGCTCATGTAGTTATGGCAGCCCAGAAGTCCCAGGATCTACTGTTTGCAAACTGAAGAATCAGGAAAGCCAGTGTTATAATTTGGTCTGAGTCCGAAGGTGTAAATCCCAATATGAGTTTGAAAACCCAAGAATCAGAACACTGATGTCTGAGAGTAAGAGAAGATGGATATCACGTCAGACTTAGAGAGTTTGCTTTTCCTCCAGATTTTTGTTCTATTTCAGGCCCATTGGA
The DNA here is from genome assembly GCF_963924675.1 of Phocoena phocoena. Lineage (NCBI taxonomy): Eukaryota > Metazoa > Chordata > Mammalia > Artiodactyla > Phocoenidae > Phocoena > Phocoena phocoena. The sequence goes on along the minus strand of NC_089232.1, from coordinate 24,373,607 downwards.
TTGGAGGATGTCCACCCACATTGCAGAGGGCCATACGCTTTTCTCAGTTCACCAATTCAAATACTAATCTATTCCAGAAACACTGTCACGGGCACACCCAGAAATAATGTTTCACAGCTATCTGGGCATCCTTTAGATCAGTCAAGGTGACACATAAAATTAACATTACAGATGCCAAATATGTAGTTGGACAAATGAGTTTGAAAGTTCAGAGGAGAAGTTTGAGATAGAGAGTAAATTTTCAAGTGGTTAGCACATAGATGACCTTTAAAGTAAGAATCTGGTTAAGATCATCAAGAAAAATGTTGTAGTAATAAATGTAGGATAAAGAAGAAGGTCCCAGTGAGCAATACAATAAAGGAAGTTCTTAGAATAACAGGAATGAAATGAGGACAGCGTGGTGTTATGGAAGCCAGAAAGTGAAGTACAGTAAGGAGAATGAAGGAGACCAACTTTGTTGAATGTCACTGAGATGTCAAATAAGGTAAGACTTTAAAGTGTTTAGTATGTTTTGCAACAGGAGGTGACTTTGAAGGAGACCTTTTCAGTAATGTAGTGGATGTGAAAGCCAGAGTGGAGTGGACTGAGGAGGAAATGGGAGGTGAAGAAGAGGAGACAACATATGCAGAGAACTTTTTAAAGAAGTTGTCCTGTGAGAAAGCAGAGAGATTTGGCATTAGATGAAGGGAAATATTGGAAAGAGGGCTTTATGTAGATAGTTTGAGTGATCATGGGATAATTCTTGGGGAAGAACTTTTGAGAATATTTATTTTTAGTTCCACAGACTTCCCAAGAGGCTGTCTATCATAGAGTTTAGAAGCTTGGGCTGTGAAGCAGGCTGCCTGAGTTCAAATCCTGGCTCTTCCCCCATAGTGGCTATGTGACAACCACTGAGTGAGTTACTTAACCTTGCTGTACCTTAATTACTTCCTTGTAAAATGGGGATAAGATAATAATACCTACCTTATCAGGTTGCTGAGGGATTAAATGGGAGAATATTTTCAAAGTCTTTAGAACAGAGACTAGTGCATAGTACACATTGTATAAAATTGTGCTGAATGAATAAAATATAAAATGTGGCAAAAGGTCATAAGTAGAATTTTTAAGAGATGGATTATGCTTATTGTAAAGGCTTTAGCAATACCAAACTATTTTGTTATTTTCACGAAATAACACCAGCTTGTATTTCATGGGCAACGTATAAGAAGTTTAGATTCTGGACATCATTACCAACATATTTTAAAATCATTGCATCTTGTAAGGCAAGAAAAAAAAAGATAGCTCATTGTTATTTAACCAACTGCATTATTTTGATTAATAATTAGACTGAACATTTTTCAAAAGCTTGTTGGCAACCACAATTTTTCCTGAAATAAATTGTCTGTATTTGTCCACTGTTTATTTTTGCTTTAGTTTTTTGTTTTTCCATATTGTCTTTAAAGATCTATTAAGGCATCTCTCATGAAACTCACAACTTTTGAGTACAATGGGAATATGGCAGAGTAAAAGAATGTGAAGCTTACCTCCTTCCACAAACACAGCAAAACTACATCTACATATGGAAAAATACTCATGGAAAACTGCCTAGAAAATGGCAGAATGACTCCTATATAACCAAGACTATAAAAAGATACACATGTAATTGGGTAAGATGGGAAGAAAAATGTTGGATTAGGACCTGTGCCCCTGGGAGGGGACAAAAAGGAAAAGGGAAATCAAATTGGAGGACACTCACCCTGGGGAGTGAACATGTGGAGCCACAGACTGGGTGTCCCAGTCTTGGATTCCTACGCACAGGAGACACACCCCCTTGGGGGCTTGGAGAATGGCTGTGACAGATAGGAAGTCTAGAGAAGCCTAGAGTCCACTCATGAGGCAAGCACAGGAGCTGGCTTCTCCCCAGACTGAGTGGAAAGAGGTCTGCCCTAGTGGCTGCTACCTTGTTATGCTCCCAAGTCCAAGCCAAGCAAATGTCCCAACCTAGCTCACTCCATACCACAGCTTGGTACTGGATGTAAGGTATCCAGGACCTGGGGAGAACTCTATCTAGGGGTGTAGAGGATACCTAGTGCCTCGGGGCATAGCCCACAAGGGGCAACAGCAGCTACTCTTGGTGCTTACTCTAACAGTGCCCCAAAGTAACTCAGACCTCCAGCAGCAGTGCAATCCCTTGAATTCCCACAACTGCCATGCCACACTCCTCAGTCCCAGCCTAGCAAATGCTCAAGCCCCACTCACTACATGCTACAGCCTATCATTAGACCTGGGGCTGTCATGACAGGAGAAAAGTGACCTGTGTCTGAATGGAGATGCAGATGCCTATACAGGCAGTGCATTGAACCTCTGTGCTTACACAATTCCCACTTGCTTAAGCATTCCCCTCAATTGGGGCAAAGGCCCAAGTTGGGGGGAGAAAGAAAAACACACACAAAGAGTATGGGATCAGCTTGAGCCTGGCCCTCAAAGCTTCTGCTCCAGCAACTTGGAAGAAGACACTGCCCCTGACAGGGTGGTGACACCACTGAGCAGAGAGGAAGTCAGCCTCACACCCTGTGCAGGCTCCAGCTCTTCCATCACAAGCTGCACCACCTATCAAGGTTATAGCTGGAAAGATGAAACTGGTGTCCACCTCAAATCTAGCCTTCTAACCAAAAGGCATTGGGTAAACAGTCTGCACATGGACGCTCCAACAAAGAAAATGAAAGAGAGATAAACAGTCTACCAAAGAAAAAATTCAAAAAGTTGATAATAAAAATTGTAACAGAATTAGGAAAAAGGATTGATCTAAACACAGATTATTTAAGCAAGGAATTAGAAAGTATAAAATGACTCAATTAAAGATAGATAATTCAATAACTGAGATAAAAAGCACTCTAAAAACAATGAAGAGCAGATTAAATGACAAAGCATGCATAAGTGACCTGGAAGATAGACTATTGGAAATCAGCTAATCTGAACAGCAGGGATAAAGACAAAAAATAAATAAATAAATAAAAGTAACATGTAGGATCAATGGCCTAACAATAAACATGCCAACATTTGCATTATAGAGGTTCCAGAATGAGGAGAGAGAGTGGTATCAAAAAGGTATCTGAAGAAGTAATGAGTGAAGTAAGTCAGACAGAGAAAGACAAATATCATATGATATCATTTATATGTGGGATCTAAAAAAATGGTACAAATGAAATTATTTACAAAGCAGAAATAAAGTTACAGATGTAGAAACTAAACCTTATGGTTACCAAGGAGGAAAGGGGGGGTATAAATTGGGAAATTGGGATTGACATACACACACAACTATATATAAAATAGATAACTAATAAAAACCTACTGTATAGCACAGGGAACTCTACTTAATACTCTGTAATGAACTATAGGGGAAAAGAATCTAAAAAAGAATGGATATATGTATATGATTTACTTTGCTGTATACCTGAAACTAATATAACATTGTAAATCAACTATACTCAAATAAAAATTAATTTAAAAAAGATAAAAAAAAAATTATAGCTGTAAACTTCCCATGCCTAAAGAAGGAAACAGATATCTAGGTACAGAAAGCACAGAAAGTCCCAAGCAAGATGAACCCAAACAGACACATACCAAGACATATCATAATTAAAATAATAAAAGTTAAAGAAGGAATTCTAAAGTCAGCAAGAGAAAAACAAAGAGTCATATACAAGGGAATTCCCATAAGGCTATCAGCTGATTTATTTGCAGAAACTTTGCAGGCCAGAAGGGATTGGCATGATATATTTAAATTGTTTAAAGGGAAAACTGTGCAACCTAGGATACTCTACCCAGGAGGATTATCAGTCAGAATAGAAGGAGAGCAACTGCTAGTGCCTACAAAGAAGTTGCACCTATGGTCACTGGAGGGGTGCTGCACTGACAACAATGGCAGCCATGGAGTTGGTGGCATGGATGCAGCTCAGAGTGTGGAGCATCTGGGTCATGCAGGGCCTGGGCTTTGGCTCAGAACCAGCAGACAATCTAGGCTCCAGTGAGGCCATGGTCTGGAATGCTGGGGGAGCCTTCAGAAAAAGAAAGCAGGCCAAAGAGGAGTGATACCTCCGAGCTCGTGCTAAAGAAGAGCTGACAGCCTTGAAGAAACACCATGAAAATGAAATCTCTCATCATGTGAGGGAGACTGAATGCCTGCAGAAAGAAATGGAGGGGCACAAGCAGCTGGTTAAGAAACTAAACCATCATGATGATGATTAAATGCACACAGTTCCCTATAGCAGGGCTACCTATTATTGCCCACTTCTATTAAACCAGAAATAGTTCTATCTATCTGTGTGTTTAACATCTATCTGTGTGTTTACAACAAATTATAATAAATTGTCATCAGTGAACTGTGAAAAAAAAAACAAGAGAGATAAATAACTTCTCAGGTAAGCAAGTATAAGAAGAATTCAGCAATACTGAACTTACCATAAAAGAAATGTTGAAGGGCCTTCTTTACTTTTTATTTTTTTATTGAAGTATAGTTGGTGTACTATATTAAATAAGTTACAGGTGTTTAACATAATAATTCACAATTTTTGGGCTTCCCTGGTGACGCAGTAGTTGAGAGCCCGCCTGCCGATGCAGGGGACACGGGTTCATGCCCCAGTCCGGGAGGATCCCACATGCCACAGAGTGGCTGGGCCCGTGAGCCATGGCCACTGAGCCTGCACATCTGGGGCCTGTGCTCCTCAACAGGTGAGGCCACAACAGTGAGAGACCCACGTACCACCAGAAAAAAAAAATTACAATTTTTAAAGGTTATACTCCACTTATAGTTATTATAAAATATTGGCTCTATTCCCAGTATTGTACAATATATCTTTGTGGCTTATTTTACACATGTTAGCTTGTACCTCATAATCCCCTATCCCTATATTTCCCCTCCCCCACCTTCCCACTGACAATCACTAATTTTTTCTCTGTATCTCTGATCTGTTTCTTTTTTGTTATATTCATTAGTTTTTTGTATTTTTCAGATTCCACACATAAGCTATATATATATATATATATATATATATATATATATATATACACACACACACACACACACACACACAGTGGAATACCACTCAGCCATAAAAAATTAATGAAAATTTGCCATTTGCAAGAACATGAATGGACTTGGAAGTGAAATAGTCAGACAGTGAAGGGTCTTCTTTAATGGAACAGAAGCAAGAATTTTTAGGAAAGGTAAAATCCCAATAGGAAAGGCAAATATAAAGTGAGAATTGAAGATCACTAATATAAGCCAGTATGTAGATTAACAGGCAAAAAATCATAAAAGTAACAGTACAATAAACAGTAAAGGGGTAAGCATGAAGATGTAAAATATGACATCAAAACCACAAAATGTGGATGAAAGGACTAGTAAATGTAGATCTTTTAGAACATGTTTGAACTTAATGATTATTAATTTAAAGCAAGTAGATATAATTATGGATCAACATATATAAATCCCATGATAATCACAAACTGAAAACCTACAATAGATACACAAAAATCAAAAAGAAAGGAATCTAAGCATACTACAAAAGAACATCATCAAACCAAAACAGGAGAAACAAAACATAATGAATGGAGAGGAACTACAAAAGCAACAAAAAAACAGGTAATAACATGGAATTAAGTACATAAATATCAATAACTACTTTAAATGTCAATGGACCAAATGCTCCAATCAAAAGATATAAGGTCGTCAATTGGATAAATAAGAAACAAGACCCATCCATATGGTGCATACAAGAGACTCACTTCAGGGTGAAACACACACAGAATGAAAGTGAGGGGATGGAAAAATATATTTTATGCAAGTGAAAACAAGAAGACAGTGAGGGTAGCAATACTCATATCAGATGAAATAGACTTTAAAGCAAAGTCTATAACAAAAGACCCAGAAGGTCATTATATACTGATAAAGGGATCAGTACAAGTGGTTATTACACTCATTAACATATACACACCTGATACAGAAGCACCTAAAATATATAAAGCAAACACTACTCAGACGTAAAGAGAGAAATTGACAAGAATACAATAATAGTAGGGAATTTAACACCCCACTAACATCAAGGAACAGATCATCCAGACAGGAAATCAATAAGGCAACAGTGGTCCTAAATGACACAACAGACCAACAGACTTAATAGATATACACAGAACATTAAATCCATAGAAAGAAGAATATACATTCTTTTCAAGTGCACCTGGAGCATTTTCCAGGATAGATCATATACTAGGTGACAAAACAAGCCTGAAAAAGTTTAACAGAAGAAAAATTATGTCAAGCATTTTTTCCTTACCACAACAGTAAGAAACTAGAAATTAACTACAGAAAGAAAAATGGGGAGAAAACAGACACATGGAAACTAAACAACATGCTACTTAAAAAGCCAATGAGTCAACAATGAAATCAAAGAGGAAATCAGATAATATCTCAAGACAAATGAAAATGGAAATATGACTTCCCAAAATTTATGGGATGCAGTAAAAGCCAGTCTAACACAGAAGTTGATAGTGATATAGGCTTTCCTCAAGAAACAAGAAGAATCTCAATTAAACAACTAACCTACTACCAAAAAGAATTTTAAAAAGAAGAACAAACAAAACCCAAAGTCAACAGAAGAAAGGCAATAATAAAGATTAGACAGGAAATAAAGTTTAAAAACAATAGAAAAGATCAACAAAATCTAAAGCTGTTTTTTTGAAAAAATAAATAAAATTGATAAAACTTTATCCAAGTTCACCAAGTTGAAAACAGAGAGGATCCCCCAAAAACAAAATGATATATGAAAGGGGAGAAATAAAAACAAATACAAAAAAAAAAAAAAAAAATACAACAGAGTTACAAAAAATAAGAGAAAACTATGAACAGTTATATGTTAACAAATTCACAACCTAAAAGAAATGGACAAATATCTAGAAACAGCCAGCCAAGACTGAGACTGAGTCAAGAAGAAATAATTATGACAGATGGATCACTAGAAGTGAAATGGAATCAGTAATAAAAACACTGTCAGTTGGGCTTCCCTGGTGGTGCAGTGGTTGAGAATCTGCCTGCCAATGCAAGGGACATGGGTTCAAGCCCTGGTCTGGGAAGATCCCAAATGCCGCGGAGCAACTAAGCCCATGAGCTACAACTACTGAGCCTGTGCATCTGGAGCTTGTGCTCCACAACAAGAGAGGCTGCGACAGTGAGAGACCCGTGCACCATGATGAAGAGTGGCCCCTGCCCACTTCAACTAGAGAAAGCCCTCACACAGAAATGAAGACCCAACACAGCCAAAAATAAATATAAAAAAAGAAAGAAAGGAAAGAAGCTTACATTAAACAAAACAGAACACTGTCAGCAAACAAATGTCCAGGACAGGACAGCTTCATAGGGGAATTCTACCAAACATATGAAGAGGAATAAATGCCTATACTTCAAACTATTTCAAAAGGTTGAAAAGGAGTGAACACTCCCAAATTTATTCTACAAGGCCATCATTACCCTGCTACCAAAACCAGACAGTACAACATTGATGGTATAGTGGTGAGCATAGCTGCTTTCCAAAACCAGACAGAAATAGTACCCCAAAAAGTTACAGGCCGATACCTTTGATGAATATAGTTGCAAAAGTCCTCAAAAATTACTAGCAAACAAAATACAACAATACATAAAAAGGACCATATACCATGATCAAGTTGGATTTATTCCAAGGTTACAAATATGGTTCAACATATGCAAATCAATCAATGTCATACACCACATTAATGAAAGGAGGGATAAAAATCACGAGATCTCAATAGATACAGAAAAAGCTGTTCACAAACTTCATCATCTATTCAAAATAAAAACTCTCTTCAAAGCTGTGTAGAGAAAACATCTCTCAACGTAATAAAGGCCACTTGAGACCAACCCACAACTAACATTATACACAATGGTGAAAAGCTGAAATCTTTCCTACTAAATTCAGGAACAAGACAAGGATGCTCACTCTTGCTATTTATAGATAATATAGTATTGGAAGCCCTAGCCACTGTAATAAGAAAGAAAAATAAAAGGTATCCAATTTGGGGGACGAGGGGAAGATGGTGGAAGTGTAAGACGCAGAGATCACCTTCCTCCCCACAGATACACCAGAAATACATCTACACGTGGAACAACTCCTACAGAACATCTACTGAATGCTGGCAGAAGACTTCAGACCCCCCCAAAGGCAAGAAACTCCCCACATACCTGGGGAGGGCAAACGAAAAAGAGAAGAAACAGAGACAAAAGGATAGGGACAGGACTTGCACCAGTGGGAGGGAGCTGTGAAGGAGGAAATGTTTCCACACACTAGGAAACCCCTTCACGGGCGGAGACTGCTGGTGGTGGAGGGGGAAAGCTTCGGAGCCGCGTGGAGAGCACAGCAACAGGGGTGCAGAGGGCAAAGTGGAGAGATTCCTGCACAGAGGATCGGGGCCGACCAGCATTCACCAGCCGGAGAGGCGTGTCTGCTCAACCACTGGGGCGGGCGGGGCAGGGAGCTGAGGCTCGGGCTTCGGTCGGAGGGCAGGGAGAGATCTGCGGTTGGCGGCGTGAACACAGCCTACAGGGGCTTAGTGCACCACCGCTAGCCGGGAGGCAGTCCGGGAAAAAGTCTGGAGCTGCCGAAGAGGCAAGAGACTTTTTCTTCCCTCTTTTTTTCCTGGTGCGCGAGGAGAAGGGATTAAGAGCATTTCTTAAAGGAGCTCCAGAGACGGGCATGAGCCACGGCTAAAAGCACGTACACCAGAGACGGGCATGAGACGCTAAGGCTGCGGCTGCCGCCACCAAGAGCCTGTGTGTGAGCACAGGTCACTATCCACACCCCCCTTCCGAGGAGCCTGTGCAGCCCACCACTGTCAGGGTCCCGGTACCCAGGGGCAACTTTCCAGGGAGAATACACAGTGTGCCTCAGGCCGGTGCAATATCATGCCAGCCTCTGCCGCCCCAGGCTCACCCCACTCTATGTACCCCTCCCTCCCCCTGGCCTGAGTGAGACAGAGTCCCCGAAACAGCTGCTTCTTTAACCCCGTCCTGTCTGAGCGAAGAACAGACGCCCTCCAGCAACCTACACGGAGAGATGGGGCCAAATCCAAAACTGAGCCCCTGAGAGCTGTGAGAACAAAGAAGGGAAAGGGAAATCTCTACCAGCAGCCTCAGAAGCAGTGGATTAAAGCTCCACAATCAACTTGATCTACCCTGCATCTGTGGAACACATAAATAGAAAACGAATCATCCAAATTGAGGAGGTGGACGTTGAGAGCAAGATTTATGATTTTTTCCCCTTTTCCTCTTTTTGTTAGTGTGTATGTGTATTCTTCTGTGTGTGATTTTGTCTGTATAGCTTTGCTTCCACAATTTGTCCTAGGGTTCTATCTGACCTTTTCTTTTTTTCTTAATAATAATTTTTTATTTTAATAACTTTATTATATTTTATCTTACTTTATTTTATTTTACCCAATCTTCTTTCTTTCTTTCTTTTTTTCCTTCCTTCCCTCTTTCCTTCCTTCCTTCCTCCCTCCCTCCCTCCATCCCACCCTCCCTCGCTCCCCCTTTCTTTCTTTCTTTCCTTCTTTGTTTCTTTTTTTGTTTCCTTCTTCCTTTCTACTTCTACTAATTATTTCTTTCTATTTTTTCTCCCTTTTATTCTGAGCCATGTGGATGAAAGGCTCTTGGTGCTGCAGCCAGCAGTCAGTGCTGTGCCTCTGAGGTGGGAGAACCAACTTCAGGACACTGGTCCACAAGAGACCTCCCAGCTCCACATAATATCAAATGGCAAAAATCTCCAAGAGATCTCCATCTCAACACCAACATCTAGCTTCACTCAATGACCAGAAAGCTACAGTGCTGGACACCCTATGCCAAACAACTAGCAAGAGAGGAACACAACCCCACTCATTAGCAGAGAGGCTGCCTAAAATCATAATAACTCCACAGACAACCCAAAACACACGACCAGATGTGGAGCTGCCCACGAGAAAGACAAAATCCAGCCTCATCCACCAGAACACAGGCACTAGTCCCCTCCAAAAGCAAGCCTACACAACCCACTGAACCAAATTTAGCCACTGGGGACACACACCAAAAACAACGGGAACTATGACCCTGCTGCCTGCAAAAAGGAGACCTGAAACACAGTAAGATAAGCAAAATGAGAAGACAGAAAAATACACAATAGATGAAGGAGCAAGATAAAAACCCACCAGAAAAATGAAGAGGAAATAGGAAGTCTACCTGAAAAAGAATTCAGAATAATGATAGTAAAGATGATCCAAAATCTTGGAAATAGAAGAGACAAAATGCAAGAAACATTTAACAAGGACCTAGAAGAACTAAAGATGAAGCAAATAACAATGAACAACACAACAAATGAAATGAGAAATACACTAGATGGGATCAATAGCAGAATAACTGAGGCAGAAGAACGAATAAGTGACCTGGAAGATAAAATATTGGAAATAACTATGGCAGAGCAGAATAAAGAAAAAAGAATGAAAAGAACTGAGGACAGTCTCAGAGACAGCTGGGACAATATTAAATGCACCAACATTTGAAATATAGGGGTTCCAGAAGAAGAAAAGAAAAAGAAAGGAACTGAGAAATTATTTTAAGAGATTATAGTTGAAAACTTCCCTAATATGAGAAACGAAATCGTTAATCAAATACAGGAAGCACAGAGAGTCCCATACAGAATACATCCAAGGAGAAATATGCCAAGACACATATTAATCAAAAATTAAATACAAAGAAAGCATATTAAAAGTGGCAAGGGTAAAACAACAAATAACTCACAAGGAAATCCCCATAAGGTTAACAGATGATCTTTCAGCAGAAACTCTGCAAGCCAGAAGGGAGTGGCAGGAAATATTGAAAGTGATGAAGGAGAAAAACCTGCAACCAAGATTACTCTACACAGCAAGGATCTCATTCAGATTTGATGGAGAAATTAAAACCTTTACAGACAAGCAAAAGCTGACAGAGTTCAGTACCACAAAACCAGCTTTACAACAAATGTTAAAGAAACTTCTCTAGGCAAGAAACACAAGAGAAGGGAAAGACCTACAATACTAAACCCAAAACAATTTAGAAAATGGGAATAGGAACATACATATCGATAATTATCTTAAATGTAAATGGACTAAATGCTCCCACCAAAAGACACAGATTGGCTGAATGGATACAAAACAAGACCCATATATATGCTGTCTACAAGACACCCACTTCAGACCTAGAGACACATACAGACTGAAAGTAAGGGGATGGAGAAAGATACTCCATGAAAATGGAAACCAAAGGAAAGCTGGAGTAGCAATTCTCATATCAGACAAAATACACTTTAAAATAAAGACTATTAGAAGAGACAAAGAAGGACACTACTTAATGATCAAGGGATCAATCCAAGAAGAAGATATAACAATTGTAAATATTTATGCACCCAACATAGGAGCACCTCAATACATAAGGCAAATACTAACAACCATAAAAGGGGAGATCAACAGTAACACATTCATAGTAGGAGACTTTAACACCCCAGTTTCACCAATGGACAGATCATCCAAAATGAAAATAAATAAGGAAACACAAGCTTTTAATGATACATTAAACAAGATGGACTTAATTGATATTTATAGGACATTCCATCCAAAAACAACAGAATACACATTTTTCTCAAGTCCTCATGGAACATTCTCCAGGATAGATCATACCTTGGGTCAGAAATCAATCCTTGGTAAATTTAAGAAAATTGAAATCATTTCAAGTATCTTTTCCGACAACAACACTATGAGATTAGATATCAATTACAGGAAAAGATCTGTTAAAAAATTCAAAGACATGGAGGCTAAACAGTACACTACTGAATAACGAAGTGATCAGTGAAGAATTCAAAGAGGAAATAAAAAAATACCTAGAAGCAAATGACAATGAAAACACGATGCCCCAAAACCTATGGGACACAGTAAAAGCAGTTCTAAGAAGGAAGGTTTTAGCAATACAATCCTACCTTAAGAAACAGGAAACATCTCGAACAAACAACCTAACCTTACACATAAAGCAGTTAGAGAAAGAAGAACAAACAAATCCCAAAGTTAGCAGAAGGAAAGAAATCAAAAAAATCAGATCAGAAATAAATGAAAAAGAAATGAAGGAAGCGATAGCAAAGATGAATAAAACTAAAAGCTTGTTCTTTGAGAAGATAAACCAAATAGATAAAACATTAGCCAGACTCATCAAGAAATTAAGGGAGAAGACTCAAATCAATAGAATTAGAAATGAAAAAGAAGTAACAACAGACACGGCAGAAATACAAAAGATCATGAGAGATTACTACAAGCAATTCTATGCCATTAAAATGGACAACCTGGAAGAAATGGACAAATTCTTAGAAATGCACAACCATACAAGACTGAATCAGGAGGAAATAGAAATAAGAAGAGACCAATCACAAGCACTGAAATTGAAATTGTGATTAAAAATCTTCCAACAAACAAAAGCACAGGACCAGATGGCTTCACAAGAGAATTCTATGAAACATTTAGTGAACAGTTAACACCTATCCTTCTCAAACTCTTCTAAAATATAGCAGAGGGAGGAACACTTCCAAGCTCATTTTATGAGTCCACCATCACCTTGATAACAAAACCAGACAAGGATGTCACAAATAAAGAAATCTACAGGCCAATATGACTGATGAACATAGATGCAAAGATCCTCAACAAAATACTAACAAACAGAATCCAACAGCACATTAAAAGGATCATACACCATGATCAAGTGAGGTTTATTCCAGGAATGTAAGGATTCTTCAATACATGAAAATCAATCAGCGTGATACACCATATTAACAAACTGAAGTAGAAAAAACATGATCATCTCAATAGATGCAGAGAAAGCTTTTGACAAAATTCAACACCGATTTATGATAAAAACCCTGCAGAACGTAGGCATACAGGGAACTTTCCTGAACATAATAAAGGTCATATATGACAAACCCACATTCAACATCGTCCTCAATGGTGAAAAACTGAAAGCATTTCCACTAAGATCAGGAAAAAGACAAGGTTGCCCACCCTCACCACTCTTACTCAACATAGTTTTGGAAGTTTTAGCCACAGCAATCAGAGAAGAAAAGGAAATAAAAAGAATCCAAATCGGAAAAGAAGAAGTAAAGTTGTCTCTCTTTGCAAATGACATGATAGTATACATAGAGAATCCTAAAGAAGCTACCAGAAAACTACTAGAGCTAATCAATGAATTTGGTAAAGTAGCAGGAAACAAAATTAATGCACAGTAATTTCTGGCATTCGTATACACTAATGATGAAAAATCTGAAAGTGAAATCAAGAAAACACTCCCATTTACCATTGTAACAAAAAGAATAAAATATCTAGGAATAAACCTACTTAAGGAGACAAAAGACCTGTCTGCAGAAAATTATAAGATACTGATGAAAGAAATTAAATATGATACAAATAGATGGAGAGATATACCATGTTCTTGGATTGGAAGAATCAACATTGTGAAAATGACTCTTCTACCAAAAGCAATCTACAGATTTGATGCAATCCCTATCAAACTACCACTGGCATTTTTCACTGAACTAGAACAAAAAATTTCACAATTTGTATGGAAACACAAAAGACCCCGAATAGCCAAAGCAATCTTGAGAACGAAAAATGGAGCTGGAGGAAGCAGGCTCCCTGACTTCAGACTATACTACAAAGCTACAGTAATCAAGACACTATGGTACTGGCACAAAAACAGAAAGATAGATCAATGGAACAGGATAGAAAGCCCAGAGATAGACCCACACACATATGGTTACCTTACCTTTGATAAAGAGGCAGGAATGTACAGTGGAGAACGGACGGCCTCTTCTATAAGTGGTGCTAGGATAACTAGACAGGTACATGTAAAAGTATGAGGTTAGATCACTCCCTAACACCATACACAATAATAAGCTCAAAATGGATTAAAGACCTAAATGTAAGGCCATAAACTATCAAAATCTTAGAGCAAAACATAGGCAGAACACTCTATGACATAAATCATAGCAAGGTCGTTTTTGACCCACCTCCTAGTGAAATGGAAATAAAAACAAAAATAAACAAATGGGACCTAATGAAACTTCAAAACTTTTGCACAGCAGAGGAGCTCGTTGTTTTGTGATCACCTGGAGGGGTGGGATATGGAGAATGGGAGGGAGGGAGGCGCAAGAGTGAAGAGATATGGGAACATATGTATATGTATAACTGATTCACTTTGTTATAAGGCAGAAACTAACACACCATTGTAAAGCAATTATACTCCAATAAAGGTGTTTAAAAAAAAAGAATAAAAGCAAAGACACAGGTCTTAACAAAAAATGTATCCAATTTGGAAGGTAAGAGATAAAACTGCCACTGCTGGCAGGCACATGACATGATATAGAGAACCTGAAAGTTTCCATCCTAAAATTATTAGAACCCTTAAATAAATTCAGCAAAGTTGTAGGATACAAGATTACTATACTGAAATATGTTGTGTTTCTAGACATTAATACTGAAATATCAGAAAGAGAAAGCAAAAATCAATCAAGTTTAAAATCGCATGAAAAAGAATAAAATACCTAGGAATAAACTTAACCAAGAGGTGAAAGGCCTATGCTCTGAAAACTATAAAATAGTGATGAAGGAAATTGAAGATGATACAAAAAAACGGAAAGATATCCTGGGCTCTTGAACTGGAAGAATTAATATTGGTGAAATGGCCATATTAACCAAAGCAAGCTACAGATTTAATGCAGTCCCTATCAAAATTCCCATGGCATTTTTCACAGAACTAGAACAAACAATCCTAAAATTCATATGGAACAATAAAAGGTCCTGAATTGCCAAAGCAATCTTTAAAGAAAGAACAAAGCTTGAGGTACCACACTCCCTGACTTCAGACTATGCTACAAAACTACAGTAATCAAAACAGCATAGTTCTGGCACAGAAACAGAGACATAGATCAGTGGAACAGAGTAGAGAGGCCTGAGATAAACCCACACACCCACGGTCAATTAATCTATGGCAAAGGAGGCAAGAATATACAATGGAGAAAAGACAGACTCTTCAACAAGTGGTGCTGGGAAAGCTGGACAACTACATGTAAATAAATGAGATTAGAACATTCCCTTACACCATATACAAAAATAAATTCAAAATGGTTTAAAGACTTCAATGTATGACATGGAACCATAAAACTCCTAGAAGAGAAACACAGGTAAAACACTCTTTGACATAAATTGTAGCAACATTTTCTTAGATCATTCTCCCAAGGCAAAAGAAATGAAAGCAAGAACAAACAAAAAAGAAACAAATGGGACCTAAATAAACCTAAAACCTTTTGCACAGCAAGGGAAACCATTGACAAAATGAAAAGACAAACTACAGTATAGGAGAAAGTATTTGCAAAGGATGTGACAGACAAGGGGTTAATATGCAAAATATACAAACAGCTCATACAACTCAATTTCCAAAAAGCAAACAACCCAATCAAAAACTGGGCAGAAGGCTGGAATATTCATTTTTCCAAAGAAGACATACAGATGGTTAACAGGCATATGTAAAGATGTTCAACATAGCTAATTTTTAGAGAAAATAAAATCAAAACCACAGTGAGATATCACATCACACCTGTCAGGATGGCTATCATCAAAAAGTCTACAAATAACAAACGTTGGAGAGGATGTGGAGAAAAGGGAACGCTTGAGCACTTTTGGAGGGAATGTAAATTGGTGCAGCCACTATGGAAAACATTATGGAGGTTTCCCCAAAAACTGAAAATAGAACTACCATATTACCTAACAATTCCACTCCTGGGCAGATAACCAATAAAATGGAAAACACTAATTCAAAAAGGTACATACACTCTAATGGTCATGGCAGCATTTTGCATTTGCCAAGATTGGAAGCCACCTAATTGTCCATGAACAGAAGTATCCATCACAAATGAATGAATAAAGAAGATGTGGTATATATATATTGAAGAGTATTTACTATGTGAAATAAGTCATACAATGAAAGACAAATACTGTATGATATCATTTATGTATGGAATCTGAAAACTAAAACTAGTAGAAAAAGAAACAGACTCATGGATGTAGAGAACATACCAGTGTTTACCAGTGGGGAGAGGGAAGGAGGAAGGGACAAGAAAGGGTAAGAGATTGAGAGGTACAAACTACTATGTATAAAATAAATAAGCAATAAGGATATATATGCAACACACAATATTGTCAATATTTTATAGTAACTATAGTAGCTATAAGTGGAATATGACCTTGAATAAGTGGAATATGAATTTGTGAATCACTAGGTTGTACACCTGAAACTTGTATAATATTGTACATCAACTATACTTCAATTAAAAAAAGAAAAAGCCCACGATGAGGTATCACCTCACCCCTGTCAAAAGGTGCACAAATAATAAATGTTGGAGAGGATGTGGAGGAAAGTGAACTGTTGTACAAAGTTACTGCCAATGTAAATTAGTGCAGCCACTCTGGAAAACAGTATGGAGCTTCCTTAAAACACTAAAAACATCTACCGTATGATCCAGAAATTCTCTCCTGGATATATATGTGGAAAAAAGAAAAACACTAATTCAAAAAGATAGGTGCACAGCAATGTTCATAGCAGCACTATTTTCAGTAGCCAAGACAGGAAGCAGCCCAAGAGCCCATATACAGATGATTGGATTAAGAAGATGTAATTTAAAAATATATTTTTTATCCAAATATATATATGGATAATACTCAGCTATAAAAAGGAATAGAATATTGCCATTTGCAGCAACATGGATAGATGTAGACAATATTATGCTTAATGAATGTCAGACAAAGACAAATACTATATGATAACACTTATAAGTGGAATTAAAAAAATAATACAAATGAGTGTATGTTCAAAATATAAACAAACTCACAGATATAGAAAATAAATTTGTGGTTACCAAAGGGGAGAAAGAAAGGGGAAGTGACAAATTAGCGGTTTGGGAGTAACAAATACAAAGAACTATATATAAAATAGATCAGCAACAAAGATATACTGTATACCCAGGGAATTATACCCATTATCTTGTAATAATCTATAATGGAGTATAATCTTCAAAAATAGTAAATCACTGTGCTGTACACCTGAAATGGACACAATATTGTAAATCAACTATACTTCAGTTAAAAAAAATAGTAAGAGAGAAACTTGCAACTTTTTCTCCTTCTGTTGTTTGCCTAATAAGTGGTGGTTTGGGGGACAAAAAAAGGTCTTTTTCGTGGTCTAACATATGCACTTTTCTATATTTTTTCTCTCCTTCACTCAGAAATTCTTCTATTTTTCTTCTTATGTTTATTTTCTGAATTATATTTATTCTCCAGCTGGAATTTATTTTAGTGTGTAGTAAGTTTAAATTAGGCATATAATTTTATTTTTACACAATATTTAAACAGTTTTACCAACATCATTTATTGAACCATCCATTCTCTTACCAATGGAAAATAAACCCTTTAACATATGTAACCGTATTTAGATCTATTTCCACTCTTTCTAGTCTTTCCATTGTTTTTTCCTTTTGTTCTGATGATCTGTTCTTTTTATTGCTGTTTCAGTACATCACTCTCAATTATAATTACTTTGAAATGTAAAATTTCAGTAAAACATATAGATGCAAATATAACAATTTTATATTTCATTCTGTAAGATCATTTAAATTTTTTCTTTTTCAAAATTAGCCGTTTCTTTTTGCCTACTGTTTTTTAAATTAGAAAATTATTATGTTTTAAAGTTCCACTTAAACATTCTGATAGGATTCTGATAAAATTTGCATTATACTTATGAAATATTGATAATTTAGACTTATATGGCTCTCAAGGTAAGGTGTCTGTGTTAAACATGGCCTTGCTTGTGAACAGGACCTGTGAATGTTATGGGATATCACTTTCATGATTAGGTCACCAACCAGTTAATTTATGAGTTAATCAAAAGGGAGATTATCCAGGTGGGCTGGATCTAACCAAGTGGGCCCTTAAAAAGGCCTAAGTCCTTCCCAAAAGAGAGATTTAAAGTTCAGAGGTGTTTTGTATGAGGGGGATTCTCTGTTGCTG
This sequence comes from Phocoena phocoena, assembly GCF_963924675.1. Taxonomy (NCBI): domain Eukaryota; kingdom Metazoa; phylum Chordata; class Mammalia; order Artiodactyla; family Phocoenidae; genus Phocoena; species Phocoena phocoena. The sequence continues at coordinate 24,355,460 of NC_089232.1, read as the reverse complement.
GCTTTGAAGATAGAGGGGAGCCATGTGGCAAGGACCAGAGAGTGGCCTCTTGGAGCTGAGGACCCCCCTGTCAGCAAAGGACTGAATTCTCCCATCAACATAAATGAGCTCGGAAGAGGACTCTGACATCCAGATGAGAACACGTTCTTCCAACACCTTGATTTTGGCCTTGTGGACTTCTGACCTACAGACCTATGAAGTAGTAAATCGGTGTCATTTTAAGCTGTTAAGTTTCTGATAATTTGTTACACAGGAGAATAAATCAAACGCATTTTACATATATTAATGTCTCCATTTTCATAAACGTCAGTAAAGCTTTAAACTATGGATCCTATATGTTTATTGGCCAGGGCTCTTACATACAGACAACATACTCCCCTAGTAAGTGCTAGCGCAAAGAGTGTTGTTTATTGGGGAAAAAAAGACTCAGTGGTTTACAGAACTCCTGAGAGAGTTAGGAGAACCAGGCTTAGATTCCAGATATCCAGGAACAAAGGAGCCAGGTGAAAACTGCCTAACCACACTATGGGACCATTCTAGCAGGAGCATGCTACTAATATGTCACTGCCACCAGCACCTCTGACACATTCTGGATGCCAAAATCCTGCCACAGATGCTCTGGAGGACCAAAATTCTTCAGGCATCTGACTTGCCAGAAGATATTGTTTTCCCACCTGCAGCTGCTGCCTCATGTTGCTTACTTTCTCCCCTAAGTTTCATGTAAGTACTTCTGCTGGTGGAAAGCCACATATCAAACCTTACCTGTAACAGAGGCTGGAACATGTAGTTTTAAGGCTTTGGGACTTACCTGGTGGCACAGTGGTTAAGAATCCGCCTGTCAATGCAGGGGACACGGGTTCGAGCCCTGGTCCGGAAAGATCCCATATGCCAAGAAGTAACTAAGCCTATGTGCCACATCTACTGAGCCTGCTCTGTAGAGCCCGCAAGCCACAACTACTGAAGTCCGTGTGCCTAGAGTCCATGCTTCGCAACAAGAGAAGCCACTGCAATGAGAAGCCCGTGCACTGCAACAAAAAGTAAACCCCATTCATGGCAAGTAGAGAAAGTCCGTGCGCAGCAATGAAAACCCAGCACAGACAAAAATTAATTAATTAATTAATTATTTTAAAAAAGTTTTCTACCCTCTGTAATACAGGAAAATAAGCTAGATGGGGATAGTAATGGGTGCTGAACGAGCCAGTTTACAATATCTGTCATTCTATGAATTTCAGATTTTGTTGTTATTGTGAAAGTGATCATTTACTCTTAAATTTTAAGTTTATTACAATATAGGACTTCTACTATTTGTAAAATTGTCTTGTGATCTTGCACTGTGCTAAACTTTCTAATAGCTTTTGTAAAATTTCAGTTCTTTCCCTTGTGATTTCAAATCATAATATTGCAAATAGTAATACTTTAAAAATCCCAATATACAGGCAATTCTTGCTTTGCAAGGCATTGATATACATGAATTTCAAAAAGTTATCATGATTTAGTTAAATAACACGAGTTCCAAAACAACATAGTTCAAATTTCAGTTGCCATGAGATATTACCTGTGAGTAACTACATAAAGTACAAAATTTCTAGTAGCTCTCCAGTCCACAAATCACTACCTAATAAGAGATGCACATCATGATCAGTGACCAACCACATCACTCCTTTCAAAGGCTTTTGCTGATTTGTCACTGTGCACCTGTTACTCAGTTCATGCACAGACAGCAAAACATAGAGTTGTGCTGTCTCCTTATCTCCCAATGATAAGCCATGTGACATTTTACAGGAAGGAATAGTTGAAAGGGGACTTAGTTAACATAAATGAAAGTGCAGCAAAGAAACAAAAAGTGGTAACACTGGAAGTAAAATTTGAATCGAATATAAATGGAGTTATAGAAGAAATAACTGACTGGGAATATAGACACTGCTGCCTTTCCAGAAATTCTATATAGATGTGCATCCAGAGCAAGTTACTGAGGGCCAACTTACTGACATAAATGAGAAAAGAGGTTATCATAAAAAGGATGAAGATGTCCTAGAGAAAGGGACACTGAGAATAAAACCCATTAAAGGAACACTCAGAGATTTTTTCATGACATGGAAAGTGCAAAGGATAAAATATTGGAAGATGACCCAAATTTAGAAAGGAGCATAATTTACCAAACCATAGAGAAGAAACTTACTCTGTAAAATAAGTTATACTGTGAGAAGACAAGCAATGTTGAAACTACTCTTGATAAGTTTTTTGCAAAGAAATAAAACACTTTCATTTGCAGTACTTCTAATGTTTTAAATTACAGTGCATCAAATCAATATTAGTTTTACTATTTAAAAAGTTTCCATATAAATTTATAACTGACAGTAGTGAGTTTTTAATCTCTTAACCAAAAAATTTAAAGGTCATGGAACAAAGACCACTTTGCACAGTTTCAGCTTGCATGGCCATTTTTATGGTTCTGCAATACCATGCAAATCAAGGACTGTCTATATCCCTCATATTCTCAAATCAACTGAAACTTTCAGAACAAAGATAATATTGGTGAGCGGGCCATTACTTAAATTATGACTAAGCTAGTTGTAGAATCTTGGGATATAACAATATTTTCTAAAAAAATCGCACTGCTAAATTCTGGAATTTAGTATTGGGGAAGAGGTGTTCAAGGCTGCTCTTAGGTTCTTTCCTTTTATGGGTTTTTTATTTTTATATTTACATATGTTTTGTAGAAGTGTTGTTAGCTTCAAGAGGATTGATCTTAATTTGTCCAAGAGCCCATCTTTACCTCCAAGTTTGATTAAATTAAGGATGTTTGTGGTAGTGTGCTACAAGGACACACACACACACACACACACACACACACACACACATGTATACTTCTTGCCATTTCATTAAGCTTCTTAGAAAGAATCAGGATTAAGTCATTATGATCCAGCTACCACTTTCCTGAGAATTCACAACTCTTTTTTCTTAAAATTCTTCTTTTCTATACTGAAATGTTTAATATTTAAAGCAAACATAAGAAGAGTCTATTGTTCACAATATTTGTTCAATATTTTAGTGTATGATTTCACCATAGACAGAAGAGTTTGAAATTAGAAATTTCAGCATCTGGCTGAGTTATGTTTGTAATTTCCTTAGTTGTTGACTTTCATAAGTTGGTCTAGACCATATCATGTATCAAATAAACCAAAAAGGACAAAAATGGGAAGCAAAACTGTGAGGAATTTTATTTTATTTTAATTGACTCAGCCCAGTATTTAAACTATTATCCTAAGTTACTGGAATCCCATATCCAGAGCGTCTAAATGGTATAATAAATGGCTCATTAGAGCAATAATGACTGCTCAAAAATTAATAGTGATAGCTTCATGTGAAAAAAATCTCCTCAAAACATAGATGACTGAATTCTTGCCTTATTAAAACTGGCTAAACTAGCATACAGATCCTTAAAGTGTCTGGTAAAGAGTGGGAATATGAATTGATTTGGACTTCTAACCTAGAGCAATATTTTGTATAAGTTAGATCCTGTCAGGAGATACACAATTTTATCAAATACTGATTTTTTGGCAAAGATCAAAGTGAAGACCCATGCTTCTTTACTTTAGTCTCCTCTGCCTTGCTTTTCTCTACTGCTTAGTGCAATTTTTCATTTTTATCTTTCCTTTGCTATTGTTTTGTTTATTTTAGTATCTTTTTCTTCCAAAAGATGGTTTGGATAAATTGTTTTTGTCAAAATACAATGAGGACTACCATGATTGGTTCTTGAGAAAATGATTTTAATTTGTGATATGAAAGTATTGGGAGTCAAATGCAACTCAAATAATGTCCATGATTTCTACTGTAATTATATCTGTCATGAGAACAGAATGCAGCCACTTTGTTTTTTCGTATAGCCGTGTCACTCAACATAGATCACAGATGTTTCAGTTCTGTGGAAATGGTGTATCAATGTATAAATTAATAAATATGTAGTGCTCCAAAGTTGGAAATAATTTATGCAAGTCTGTTTTGTTTTAAAAGTATGTACTTTCCCTAAGAAATAAAGTCTTATAGGAAAACTAAAGCCATATTAAAGGAGAAAGAATCTTGCTATGTGCTAATCATAAATGGTATAGCTCAATATGATGGCCATTTTTGTTTTCTTAATTACATAAGTAATGCAAATTAACTTTATAAAAATAAGAACATACAAAATAAAATGAAAGCCTCCCATTCCTATTCTCCTGAGATAACTATTTTTACCTTTCTGGAATCTACTCTATTAGATGAAGAGTTTCCCCCGGCCTTACGAGAAGGAGATAATAACAAATTTTCTCTTTGGAAACTGTTTTTATCACTTCATAACATAACAGAGACATCTACCCACAATAGTATATCCATTTTACTACATTTTAATGATTCTATAGCAATCTTGTGCATATGTATTATCATTTAAATATTAAATCTATTTTTGTTAGATATTTATGCAATTTATATAATTATTAATTTTAAATGTAATGAATTTGTGGTAAATATCATTATAACTAAAACAGTTTTGCAGATCCATAGTATTTCTTTAGTATAAACATCTAAAGGTAGCTTTCCATGGTTAAAACGTATAGAAAATTGTCAAAATATACCCTAGAAAAGTTATATCAATTTGCATTCTTACCAGTGGAAATGAGATTGTCAGTATCTCCAAATATTTACCACAGAATTGTTTAATTATATTTTAACATTTGGTAACTTGCAAGGCAAAAGAATGGTCTGCTGTTTTAATTTGCATTTTTTCTTTTAGCTTACTTACAAGAGTGAACATTTTCTCATTTCTTTATGAACTTTCTCGTGTATTCTCTTTTGATTGTTTTGCAAATATTCTGTTTGTGATCTTTTTGCATTTATCTACAAGAAAAAAGCAGATTAGTAAAAAAAGACAAAAAGTTCTGTGAATCAGATATACTACCCAAAATACTGGAAACAATGGAGTTACATCCACAGAATATGGAGGGCATGGGGAGGGTTGTAAACTAAAATATTATTACTGAATCAGGGTGATCTTCAAGTGGAAAGGCTATAAAAGTAATTTCCAGACATCAAAAGGCTTAGAAAATAGAATATCTACCAATACTGCAAAAAAATTAGTCAAAATTTTAGTCCCACCAAAATATGGAAGAAAATGCATGTCTACTAAAGGGTGCTCAAACAAATTACTTTGAGCCTTTAAGTGCTTTACACATATTTACTCTTTAAGAGTCACAAACTCCTGGATGGAATAATAATTAATAAAAAAGAAGATACCTTAGGAAATAATTTATATGTGCAGAAATGTAGCAGTAAGGGTTATAAAAACAGTGTTATATTTAATTGAAAAATGATATATACAAGCAAAATATCCAACAATAGTGGTTTTGGTATTATATGGCAGGATGAGATACTAAATAGGTATTATAAGTAATGTTGAAAATATTTAATGACACTTGCCAGGCACTGTGCTAATTGTTTTACATTCATTATCTTCTTCAGGTACAACTTTATAAGGTAAATACATTTATTAACCCTATTATATATATATATATATATAGTGTAACTGAGGCATCGAGAAGTTAATTTACTCATGGTTCTACAGCTAAGGCTCAGTGTCCTAATTCATATCCACTATGATTCAAAGATACATAGATGGCTTCCTGGATGTGCCATCATGGAAATCTTTAGTATTATTAGTATTGAGGGTTTTTGTCCTTCTACAATTAATACTTATTACTTTTGAATTTAGGGAAAAAAGACTAGTGAAAATGAAGTAAATTTAAAGAAAATAGCAGAAGTTTTTGAAATAGAGGAGTGAAGGTCTAGGAGAAGGAATTCTGGCCACAGTTGAAATAGACAACATTACTTTCTCACAGGGAAAGAACTGGGGAATAACTATTCTAATCCTATCTGACATTTTCCACAAGTCTAGAATCTCAAAATCCAAGTTCCAAAAGTTCAGATTGCCTCTGAAAAGTACGATATGTGATGTGTAATTTTCAGTGTTTAAAGTTGCAGGTTGTCAGAAGCTACAGTGGTATATCAGTCAGAGTTTAATCAGGAAAACAATAGCTTCTTTAATTATTGTGAAGAGAGGGAATTTAATATAGAAATTTTATGTACATGGCTTGGAGTAACTGGAAGAGCAAAGCAGGAAAATAGAAACTGAAGCAGGTAACACAAATCAAGATGATTACCCAGACATTAGAAGCAGCTAGTGTTACTGGCTGGAATCCATGTGTCTACACATAGTGCATTAGTATTGAGAAACTCATAGCCATGAGTTCCAGATTTGCTGAAGTTTTCTAGAAACCCTGGTTTTCTCAGCCAAGGCTGGAACCTCATTGCTGTTCTGTAGATGCTGCTCTTGCTGTCAACGATGTTGTAATAACTGGAGACAGATTCACTTCTCCCCTCTTTCTCCATCCATTATCTCATGTTGCCTCTCATTGGCAGAATCTAATTGGAATCCAGTTGGCAAGTGAGATAAGAAAATGAAGTTTTCAGCTTCCAAGCTTTTTATTATAACTAACAGAGCAAAGAAGGGTGGGAATAGGGGCTGAGACACATATGACTGACACTGTCCTCACTGGCTATTCAGCATTCAGTTTCATCCTTCTACCCATATTTAATTTCCATACAACATTCCACCTCTACTGATAGGATGCACATATCTCTTTTATATGTTATTTCCTCATCTAATTCACTGAACAATTCCTCTTGAATATTCCATACTTTGCAAGCTAAATTATAAAGTTACCTATTACTAACCTGCTTGAATAAAAAATGGGAGAGAAAGAGAGGAGTAAAATTGGTCAATATATACAAATATATCTACCTACAAAACAAGAAAGAAAAATATTTATAGTTTCTACACTCCTCATTTCTGTAACTTGTCATAAGACTGTGTGGATATTTATAAATTTCTTCTTCCACTAATGTCTCTTTGCTCTTAGTCAGCCTCTCTTCTAATTAAAGTTCTAAGCTTTCATTCCTGAAGTGTCTGAACTGAATCACTAATAATATTCTTTCTTGGGTTACTATTGTCTTCTTTTAGCTTTTAATACTGGAAGAGAAATAATAAGAGGCACATAAGGAAATCTCAAATGTTCCATAGTCTTCCTTGTTCTTACTGTGTGATGGCAATACAATTTCCTTTTGATAATTAAATACCCTTTTTGCCATTTTATTTTGTGACATGAGGAGTCTAAAATACCTGGGTGACATTCTCAACTTTCAGTTTGATTAAACCATTGTTGTATTCCTTAGAGCAGGGGTCCCCAACCCCATGGCTGTGGACCGGTATCAGTTCACGCCTGTTAGGAACCAGGCTGCACAGCCAGGGATGAGCAGTGGGCAAGAGAGCAAAGCTTCATTTGCCACTCTCCATCATTCCCCATCACTCGCATTACTGCCTGAATCATACCACCCCCGCACCCGTGGAAAAATTGTCTTCCACCAAACCGGTCCCTGGTGCCAAAATTTTGGGAGCCACTGCCTTAGAGGAACTATTCCTATCCTGGTAATGAACGTCTATAAAATAGCAGAGCTCAGTAATACGGGGTCATGGCAAAAGCTCTGTGAGTGAGTGTAATAAAGGAGCCACTAGCAATTTCACCAGTTGGTTCCATAATCAACATTTTCTATTCATGGCAAAAACAGCATCATATATTGGTTTGTCATATATCAGTTCAAAGCATATGCCATGCCTTGAAAGACAGCATCCCCCTTTGCCAGCCATATAATTGAATCCTCAGTAGGCACTCTACTATATTTCATACCAGCTGCTTCTTGATGCAGGGCACCATGGTAATGATACTGGGTTCTCTGGATGTGAGTCCATTGTTGAACTTTTTTGATGAGCCCCATGGTGAGAAGCAGTGTTGTCTGAGATACCATGATAGTGATTAAAGTACTGTATTAATTTCCTAGGGCTACTGAAACAAAATCACACACAGGATGACTTAACACAACACAAATGTATTATCTCACAGTTCTAAAGGCTAGAAGTCTGAAATCAAGGTTTCATTAGAGCCATCCTTCTTCAAAAGGCTCTAGGGAAGAATCCTTCCTTACCTCTTCCAGCTTCTGGTGGCTCCAGGAATTCCTGGGCTTGTGGAAGTATAACTCTGATTTTTTTTTTAAACATCTTTATTGGAGTATAATTGCTTTACAATGGTGTGTTAGTTTCTGCTTTATAACAAAGTGAATCAGTTATACATATACATATGTTCCCATATCTCTTCCCTCTTGCGTCTCCCTCCCTACCACCCTCCCTATCCCACCCCTCCAGGCAGTCACAAATAACAGAGCTGATCTCGCTGTGCTATGTGGCTGTTTCCCACTAGCTATCTACCTTACGTTTGGTAGTGTATATATGTCCATGCCTCTCTCTTGCTTTGTCACAGTTCACCCTTCCCATATCCTCAAGTCCGTTCTCTAGTAGGTCTGTGTCTTTATTCCTGTCTTACCCCTAGGTTCTTCAAGACATTTTTATTCTTAAATTCTATATGTATGTGTTAGCATATGGTATTTGTCTTTCTCTTTCTGACTTACTTCACTCTGTATGACAGACTCTAGGTCTATCCACCTCATTACAAATAGCTCAATTTCGTTTCTTTTTATGGCTGAGTAATATTCCATTGTATATATGTGCCACATCTTCTTTATCCATTCATCCGATGATGGGCACTTAGGTTGTTTCCATCTACAGGCAATTGTAAACAGAGCTGTAATGAATATTTTGGAACATGATAACTTTTGAATTATGGTTTTCTCAGGGTATATGCCCAGTAGTGGGATTGCTGGGTCATATGGTAGTTCTATTTGTAGTTTTTTAAGGAACCTCCATACTGTTCTCCATAGTGGCTGTACCAATTCACATTCTCACCAGCAGTGCAGCAGTGTTCCCTTTTCCCCACACCCTCTCCAGCATTTATTGTTTCTAGATGTTTTGATGATGGCCATTCTGACCGGTGTGAGATGATATCTCATTGTAGTTTTGATTTGCATTTCTCTAATGATTAATGATGTTGAGCATTCTTTCATGTGTTTGTTGGCAGTCTGTATATCTTCTTTGGAGAAATGTCTATTTAGGTCTTCTGCCCATTTTTGGATTGGGTTGTTCTTTTTTTGTTATTGAGCTGCATGAGCTGCTTGTAAATTGTGGAAATTTATCCTTTGTCAGTTGCTTCATTGGCAAATACTTTCTCCCATTCTGAGGGTTGTCTTTTGGTCTTGTTTATGGTTTCCTTTGCTGTACAAAAACTTTGATGTTTCATTAGGTCCCATTTGTTTATTTTTGTTTTTATTTCTATTTCTCTAGGAGGTGGGTCAAAAAGGATCTTGCTGTGATCCCAGTCATAGACTGTTTGGCCTATGTTTTCCTCTAAGAGTTTGATAGTTTCTGGCCTTACATTTAGGTCTTTAATCCATTTTGAGCTTATTATTTTGTATGGTGTTAGGGAGTGATGTAATCTCATACTTTTATATGTACCTGTCCAGTTTTCACAGAACCACTTACTGAAGAGGCTGTCCTTTCACCACTGTGCATTCCTGCCTCCTTTATCAAAGATAAAATGACCATATGTGAATGGGTTTATCTCTGCGCTTTCTATCCTGTTCCATTGATCTATATTGCTGTTTGTGTGCCAGTAGCATACTGTCTTGATTATGGTAGCTTTGTAGTGTAGTGTGAAGTCAGGGAGCCTGATTTCTCCAGCTCCATTTTTCGTTCTCAAGATTGCTTTGGCTATTCGGGGTCTTTTGTGTTTCCATACAAATTGTGAAATTTTTTGTTCTAGTTCTGTGAAAAATGCCAGTGGTAGTTTGATAGGGATTGCATTGAATCTGTAGATTGCTCTGGGTTGTAGAGTCATTTTCACAATGTTGATTCTTCCAATCCAAGAACATGGTATATCTCTCCCTCTATTCGTCTCATCTTTAATTTCTTTCATCAGTGTCATAATTTTCTGCATAGAGGTCTTTTGTCTCCTTAGGTAGGTTTATTCCTAGATATTTTATTCTTTTTGTTGCAATAGTAAATGGGACTGTTTTCTTGATTTCACCTTCAGATTTTTCATCATTAGTGTATAGGAATGCAAGAGATTTCTATGCATAATTTTGTATCCTGAAACTTTACCAAATTCATTGACTAGCTCTAGTAGTTTTCTCGTAGCACCTTTAGAAATCTTTACGTATAGTATCATGTCATTTGCAAAGAGTGACAGCTTTACTTCTTCTTTTCCAATTTGGATTCCTTTTATTTCCTTTTCTTCTCTGATTGCTGTGGCTAAAACTTCCAAAACTATGTTGAATAAGAGTGGTAAGAGTGGGCAAGGTTGACTTGTTCCTGATCTTAGTGGAAATGCTTTCAGTTTTTCACCATTGAGGATGATGGTGGCTATGGGTTTGTCATATATGGCCTTTATTATGTTGAGGAAAGTTCCCTCTATGCTGACTTTCTGCAGGATTTTTATTATAAATGGGTTTTGAATTTTGTCAAAAGCTTTCTCTGCATATATTGAGATGATCATATGGTTTTTCTCCTTCAATTTGTTAATATGGTTTATCACATTGATTGATTTGCATATACTGAAGAATCCTTGCATTCCAGGAATAAACCCCACTTGATCATGGTGTATGATCCTTTTAATGTGCTGTTGGATTCTGTTTGCTAGTATTTTGTTGAGGATTCTTGCATCTATGTTCATCAGTGATATTGGCCTGTAGCTTTCTTTCTTTGTGACACCCTTGTCTGGTTTTAGTATCAAGGTGATGGTGACCTCGTAGAATGAATTTGGGAGTGCTCATCCCTCTGCTATATTTTGGAAGAGTTTGAGAAGGATAGGTGTTAGCTCTTCTCTAAATGTTTGGTAGAATTTGCCTGTGAAGCCATCTGGTCCTGGACTTTTGTTTGTTGGAAGATTTTTAATCACAGTTTCAATTTCAGTGCTTGTGATTGTTCTGTTCATATTTTCTGTTTCTTCCTGATTCAGTCTTGGCAGGGTGTGCATTTCTAAGAATTTGTCCATTTCTTCCAGGTTGTCCATTTTATTGGCATAGAGTTGTGTGTAGTAATCTCTCATGATCTTTTGTATTTCTGCCGTGTCTCTTGTTACTTCTCCCTTTTCATTTCTAATTCTATTGATTTGAGTCTTCTCCCTTTTTTTCTTGACGAGTCTGGCTAATGGTTTATCTATTTTGTTTATCTTCTCAAAGAACCATCTTTTAGTTTTATTGATCTTTGCTATCATTTCCTGCATTTCTTTATCATTTATTTCTGATCTGATTTTTATGATTTCTTTCCTTCTGCTAAATTTGGGGTAGTTTTGTTCTTCTTTGTCTAATTACTTTAGGTGCAGGGATAGGTTGTTTATTCAAGATGTTTCCTGTTTCTTAAGGTGGGCTTGTATTGCTATAGACTTCCCTCTTAGAACTGCTTTTGCTGCATCCCATGGATTTTGGGTCGTTCTGTCTCCATTGTCATTTGTTTCTAGGTATTATTTTATTTCCACTTTGATTTCTTCAGTGATCACTTCATTATTAAGTAGTGTATTATTTAGCCTCCATGTGTTTGTATTTTTTACAGATCTTTTCCTGTAATTGATATCTAGTCTCATGGCGTAGTGGTCAGAAAAGATACTTGATACAATTTCAATTTTCTTAAATTTACCAAGGCTTGATTTGTGACCGAAGATATGATCTATCCTGGAGAATGTTCCATGAGGACTTGAGAAAAATGTGTATTCTGTTCTTTTTGGATGGAGTGTCCTATTAATATCAATTTAGTCCATACTGTTTAATGTATCATTTAAAGCTTGTGTTTCCTTATTTATTTTCATTTTGGATATCTGTCCATTGGTGAAACTGGGGTGTTAAAATCCCCTAATATGAATGTGTTACTGTCGATTTCCCCTTTTATGGCTGTTAGTATTTGCCTTATGTATTCAGGTGCACCTATGTTGGGTGCATAAATATTTACAATTATTATATCTTCTTGTTGGATCGATCCCTTGATCATTATGTAGTGTCCTTCTTTGTCTCTTCTAATAGTCTTTATTGTAAAGCCTATTTTATCTGATATGAGAATTGCTACTCCAGCTTTCCTTTGGTTTCCATTTTCATGGAGTATATTTTTCCATCCCCTTACTTTCAGTCTGTATGTGTCTCTAGGTCTGAAGTGGGTCTCTTTTAGACAGCATATATAAGTGTCTTGTTTCTGTATCCATTCAGCCAATCTGTGTCTTTTGGTGGGAGCATTTAGTTCATTTACATTTAAGGTAATTAACAATATGTATGTTCCTATTCCCATTTTCTAAATTGTTTTGAGTTCATTATTGTAGGTCATTTCCTTCTCTTGTGTTACTTGCCTAGAGAAGTTTCTTTAACATTTGTTGTAAAGCTGGTTTTGTGGTGCTGAACTCTGTCAGCTTTTGCTTGTCTGTAAAGGTTTTAATTTCTCCATCAAATCTGAATGAGATCCTTGCTGTGTAGAGTAATCTTGGTTGCAGGTTTTTCTCCTTCATCACTTTCAATATGTCCTGCCAGTCCCTTCTGGCTTGCAGAGTTTCTGCTGAAAGATCAGCTATAAACCTTATGGGGATTCCCTTGTGTGTTATTTGTTTTTTTTCCCTTGCTGCTTTTAATATGCTTTCTTTGTATTTAATTTTTGACAGTTTGGTTAATATGTGTCTTGGCTTTTTTCTCCTTGGATTTATCCTGTATGGGACTCTCTGTGCTTGCTGGACTTGATCAATTATTTTATTTCCCATATTCTGGAAGTTTTCAAGTATAATCTCTTCAAATATTTTCTCAGTCCCTTTCTTTTTCTCTTCTTCTTCTGGGACCCCTATAATTAAAATATTGGTGCGTTTATTGTTGTCTCAGAGGTCTCTGAGACTGTCCTCGTTCTTTTCATTCTTTTTTCTTTATTCTGTTCTACAGTAGTTATTTCCACTATTTTATCTTCCAGGTCACTTATTCGTTCTTCTGCCTCAGTAATTCTGCTATTGATCCCATCTAGAGTATTTTTAATTTCATTTATTTTGTTGTTCATCATTGTTTGTTTCATCTTTAGTTCTTCTAGATCCTTGTTAAATGTTTCTCTTCTATTTCCAAGATTTTGGATCATCTTTACTATCATTATTCTGCATTCTTTTTCAGGTAGACTGCCTATTTCCTCTTCATTTGTTAGGTCTGGTGGGTTTTTATCTTGCTCCTTCATCTGCGGTGTGTTTTTCTGTCTTCTCATTTTGCTTATCTTACTGTGTTTGGGGTCTCCTTTTTGCAGGCTGCAGATTTGTAGTTCCCATTGTTTTTGGTGTCTGTCCCCAGTGGCTAAGGTTGGTTCAGTGGGTTGTGTTGGATTCCTGGTGGAGGGGAGTAGTGCCTGTGTTCTGGTCCATGAGCCTGAATCTTGTCTCTCTGGTGGGCAGGTCCACGTCTTGTGGTGTGTTTTGGGGTGTCTGTGGACTTATTATGATTTTAGGCTGTCTCTCTGCTAATGGGTGGGGTTGTGTTCCTGTTTTGCTAGTTGTTTGGCATAGGGTGCCCAACAGTGTAGCTTGCTGGTCATTGAGTGAACCTGGGTGCTTGCATTGAGATGGAGATCTCTGGGAGATTTTCGCTGTTTGATATTATGTGGATCTGGGAGGTCTCTTATTGACCAGCGTCCTGAAGTTGGCTCTCCCACCTCAGAGGCACAGCACTGACTCCTGCCTGCAACACCTAGTGCCTTTCATCCACATGGCTCAGAATAAAAGGGAGAAAAAGTAGAGAGAACGAATTAGTAGAAGTAGGAAGAAAGAAAGAAAGAAGGAAAGAGAGAAAGACAGAAAGAAAGGAGGGATGGAAGGAAGGAAGAAAGAAAGAAGAAATGTGGGAAAGAAGGAAAGAAAGAAAGAAAGAAAGAAAGGAGGGAAGAAGGAGGGAAGGACAGTGGGAGGAAGGAGGGAAGGAAGGAAAAATGAAAGAAAGAAAGATGATAAAGTAAAATAAAATAAAGTAAAATATAATAAAGTTATTAAATTACAATATAATTATTAAGAAAAACAATTTTAAAAAACCGGACAGATAGAACCTTAGGACAAATTGTGGAAGCAAAGCTATACAGACAAAATCTCATATAGAAGCATACACATACACAATCACAAAAAGAGGAAAAGGGGAAAAAATCATAAATCTTGCTCTCAAAGTCCACCTCCTCAATTTGGGATGATTCGTTGTCTAAAGGAGGGAAGGAAGGAAGGAAGGAAGAAAGGAAAGAAAGAAAGAAAGAAAGAAAGAAAAGCTAAAGTAAAATGAAATAATGTTATTAAAATTAAAATTAATTATTAAGAAAAAAAAAACATGGATGCATAGAACCCTAGGACAAATGGAAGCAAAGCTATACAGAGAAAATCTCACACAGAAGCATACACATACACACTCACAAAAAGAGGAAAAGGGGAAAAAATCATAAATCTTGCTCTCAAAGTCCACCTCCTTAATTTGGGACGATTCGTTGTCTATTCATGTATTCCACAGATGCAGGGTACATCAAGTTGTTTGTGGAGCTTTAATCTGCTACTTCTGAGGCTGCTGGGAGGGATTTCCCTTTCTTTTCTTTGTTCTCACAGCTTCCAGGGGCTCAGCTTTGGATTTGGCGCCACCTCTGCGTGTCAGTCGCTGGAGGGCGTCTGTTTTTCACTCAGACAGGACGGGGTTAAAGAAGCCGCTGATTCGGGGGCTCTGGCTCACTCAGGCCGGGGAGAGCCAGGGGCACGGAGTGCGGGGTGAGCCTGCAGCAGCAGTGGCCGGAGTGACATTGCACCAGCCTGAGGCCCACTGTGCGTTCTCCCGGGGAAGTTGTCCCTGGATCCCGGGAACCTGGCAGTGGCGGGCTGCACAGGCTCCGCGGAAGAGGGGTGTGGAGAGTGACCTGTGCTCACACACAGGCCCCTTGGTGGCAGCAGCAGCAGCCTTAGCGTCTCCCGCCTGTCTCTGTGGTCCATGCTTTTAGCCGCCGCTCATGCCCATCTCTGGAGTTCCTTTAAGCCGTGCTCTCAATCCCCCCTCCTCGCGCACCAGGAAACAAAGAGGGAAGAAAAAGTTTCTTGCCTCTTCGGCAGCTCCAGCCCTTTTCCCGGACTCCCTCCTGGCTAGCCGTGGTGCACTAACCACTTCAGGCTGTGTTCACGCTGCCAACCGCAGTCCTCTCCCTGCGCTCCGACCAAAGCCCAAGCCTCAGCCCGCAGCCCTGCCCGCCCCGACGGGTGGGCAGAGAAGCCTCTCGGTCTGGTGAGTGCCGGTCGGCACCGATCGTCTGTGCGGGAATCTCCCCGCTTTGCCTTCCACACCCCTGTTGTTGTGCTCTCCTCCGCGGCTCCAAAGCTCCCCCGCTCTGCCACCCGCAGTCTCCGCCCGCGAAGGGGCTTTCTAGTGTATGGAAACCTTTCCTCCTTCACAGCTCCCTCCCACTGGTGCAAGTCCCGTCCCTATTCTTTTGTCTCTGTTTTTTCTCTTGCCATACCCAGGTACGTGGGGAGTTTCTTGCCTTTTGGGAGGTCTGAGGTCTTCTGCCAGCATTCAGTATGTGTTCTGTAGGAGTTGTTCCACGTATAGATGTATTTCTGGTGTATTTGTGGGGAGGAAGGTGATCTCCACATCTTACTCTTCCGCCATCTTCCCCTTGTCCTCATAACTCTGATCTTTGAACTCCAATAACTCTATCTTCACATTTCCATCTTCTCCTTGTATTTCCCTCCACTTGTAAAGACACCAGTCATTCAATTTAGGTCTTACCATAAATTCCAGATAATTTAATATGGAGATCTTTAACTAATTACATCTTCAAAGACCCTGTCTTCATATAAGATCATATTATGAGGTTGTAGGTAGATATGAATTTTGGAGAGACACTATCCAACCCATTACAGGTACCATTGTGAGTGATCCATGATGAAAGTGTCCATTGTCATCAACCTGTTACTAGGTGTCTGGCTGATCCCTTACTGAGGATCACACATTGTCCTCTACTGCTGGTAGGTAGAGCATTCAGCAGTAGTAGTAAGTTGAATAGGCTTAGTGAGGGGAAGTCCATGTTGTTGGGTCCTCCTTCCTTATTATGATGTTCAATTTGTGTTGAACAAGCACTATGGTGGCTGGTAAAAGGGCTGGTTGACATTTACAGAATGTGTAATCTTGTCCTTTTGATTACTGACAGCCTCCACTCTAGTGGATACACTTTAGTGAGTATTAACTTGAGATCCAAATTTCCTTTTACTCTTGCCCATTCTGAGCCATAGGTTTACATATCTCTTGCTAAGACATCCTTATCACAAGTCAGGTCATCTTGTATCTTCTAAATCTATGACTATCTGGTTAAGCCAGATGCATTCATTGCCTATAAATCAGTGAAGATCTGAACATTAAGCTTTCTCTCTGTCCCATGTATAGTGAACAGCAAGATAGACTTCTTGAACTTCTACCTACTGGGATAATTTCCCTTCCCCACTATCTTTCAAGGATTATAGTGTTATCGTAGTTCTCTTCCAGCATGTGCCAGTGTATCTTGTCTCTCCATCTCTCCATCTATAAACCAGACCCAAGATTTTTATTCCTTAGCTAACTGGTAACATGGAACACCCTATAAGGCAGTACTTGTGGGTTGAGAGAGAAGCAAGAATGTAGACAGAGAAGGTTCTGAGAGAATTTTATTTGGGCTTCAGAACTTGCCCAATTTTCATCTCATTTCCATTTGATGATGGAATATTGCTCTGCACGTCCAACTTCATAATTTTGTAGATTAGATAGCACTCAATATATGATGTGTAGTTTAGGCCCCTGATAATGTAGTATCCTTTGGTCAGACATTTGTTTGTAACAGGGTTCACTAGCAAGCTAGGAGCTATTCTTTCAAAGGGTAGCTATAAGAGAACATGGCTTTCCTCCAAAATCCTAGGGATTTCTGCTGTGATTTTTAATTGGGGCCTTCCAGAATCTTCATATAGCATTTCTGGTTTGACACAGAATCTTCCAATATTGTTGAATCTCCTGAGTCATAAGATCCTAGTGCAGGCAGAATAATAGCTTCCAAAACACATTCACCCAAACCTGTGAATGTGTTACTTTCCATGGCAAAGGGAATTAACGTGGCAGATAAAATAAAGGTTGTTAATCAGTTGACCTTAAAATAAGGGATTATTCTGGATCATCTGGATAGGCTCAATATAATCATAAGGTTCTTAAATGTAGAAGAGGGAGGTGGGAGTGTCACTGTCAGAGTGATGTGATATGTAAAAGATGCAATGGACCATTTCTGGGCTTTGTGATATTCTGTGAGATGTCAAAATGATCGAGGTCCCTGAGTCCTAGATTATGATAGAAAGCTGCAAAGCTTAACATAATCTAGAAATAAGTCAGGGAAGGTGTGCTATTTTTCCTGCCATGTAAACCAATCTACTTTTTAGTGACCTTTACTAACTAATATAGATAATAAAGCATTACTGTGTTGATTTGTTCCAGAAACTAGACCATGTGTTTTTAACAGCTAAAATTGGAATGACAACCTTGTTACATTTATGTCATTCTCCAAGCCTCTTCTACCTTTGGCACAGGCCAAATAGGTGAGTTAAATAAGAAAATAATAACAACCATAAAACTCAGTCTTTCAAATCTTTGATGATGGCACTTATCCTTGCAATTCCCCCCATGAATGCAGAATTGGCTTTGGTTTACAGTTCTGATACATGTGGACAGTTCCAACAGATGTGGGGCTGACCATTGGTCTTATCATAAGAGCCATCATTCCATTGATCAGGAAACCAGTGGAAGATTTTGTCATTTTTGAATATGACTATTGTAATTAAACAATCAAGAACTAGGGAAATAAACATAGGATGGTCTACAGACCCAATAGGCCCACAGTGAGACAGGCCAGAGCCACATCTCTTTATCACTTGAGCTCCATAAGTACCTTTTAGGTCAGGTGGACAATAGAAATGTTTTGGGTATCCAGAGATCAACATCAACACAGAGCCTGTGTCTAGTTCCAGATAATCAGTTTATTTCCACTTCTCCAGTGTACTGTGTACAGTACACTGCATATGATAAATGGCTACATAAACCTTTGAGGAAAGATTTAGAGAAAAAGTCACAGAATATACTTTGTAATACTCTAATGGGGCCCTTCCTCATCATGGCTTTTCCTCAACTTTAATCAAGGGTCTCTCGGTCTTTGAATTGGCTTAAGATGGAGAACAGGCCAAGAGGCCATGAACCCTTAAGATTTCTACTCACTGGACCTAAAGGTTTTTAAAAAATGTATATAGATTAAATAATATCTAAGTGGACTTCTTATCTATTTAATTCCTAGAAACACAATGATCAGTAAGCCATCCTCAAAGGTCCCTTTGTGATGAAACATTCTGATTGTCATTCTGTCCTTGCTGGCCATCAGGGTAATTGTACTCACCTTATTTATGCCAGTGGAGCACTCCCACCTGGCTCCACTGAAATCAGGGGGTCCAGTAAAATGAGAGCATCATCCAACGTCATTCCTCACATAGTAATGACAAGTTGCCACAGAGATTTTCAAGAATTCCAGAGCTCCCCTCACTAAAGCAAAACTCTAGGTTACTAAGGCATTACTCAGTGCCTTAGAGAAGGAAGTACCCTATTGACCCTATTGGGTGATATGAGTATGGAATATTTTCTTTAAATTATGCTAAGGAACATATAACATCTCAAAAACATTGTGTTTAGGCCATTGTTGAGTTCAGATTTTTGCCAATTATCCAAGAAAATTGTTAAGAAAATTGTATCAAGAACCAGTCTTGATATATAAAACAAAGTATTTCAAACAGGTATTGGAAGGTCTGGAAGAACAAGAGGGAAGAGAATGAGGATAGGAAGAGGGGAAAAAAGAGGGGTAACACTCAGAGTTTAGAAGCAGCTATTGTCTCTGGGTGGAAGCCCATGCTCTTGTGCCTGCTGTTGCCCTGCTAGAGATGCTGGCAGTTGGTTCTGGACCCAACTAAGAAGTGCTTCATTGACTGTAGATGAAGTAGGCTGCTAATATTATCACTGCTACTGCTAGAGCATGGAAAGATTGTGTCTCAGCCAATCAAAGGACGTTTGCTGAAGAGGTGATACTTGGGGTGGGTCTTGAGGGATTAGTATGTGTTTTCAGGTACTTTTTCAAGGTAGGAAAACATTTGCAGGAGAAAAATTTCCTCCACAAGTTATAAATAGCCTTTGGAAATGGGGGGCAAGTGTCTAGGGGGATGTTTATCAAATTATGGTCCACAGACCACATGTTTCAGGTTACTGCATCCCAGAAGAGATGAAATAAATTAGAATTTTCTCAGGGGTACCTGGCAATTATCGACTGTGTTAACAAGCACATTAGGTAATTCTTACAAACAATAAAGTTTGAGTGAACTAAAATTTTAGAAATTTTAGCAATTATTCAGTCAACTAGTTATGACTCAAGAGGAGTAGGAAACTTCAAGAAGTTTTCCACCCACATATGCATTTGGTTTTGGCTTAATATATCTAGGTATGTGTGTAAATAGCATGGCTTTCAGCAGTAGAGAATACGCAATAAGTTTATTGTGTGTATTTGTTACTTGAGCATGCTTATACCTATACAAGTCTGTGGGCCATTTTGAGTTGAATTTTTAAAATAATGGTAACAAAGATTTTCCATGATTTTGAAAGATGACATCATCAAGGAGTTCTAAGAAACATAGAGATGGAACTTCTTTAAAAACACTCCCAATATTTTTTTATACTATTTTATTCTACATGTGAAGGAAAAATGTTCAGAATAAGGAACATAAATGGTTCATCGTTAAAGAGAAAGTACATCTAATTATATCATCTTCTGGGGCTTCTCTTTCTAAATCTCATTTCAAAGTTGGAGTGAAGACAAATAATCAGTTGCTTGTTATTATTATCAGAAGTTTGGAAAATTATCTTTGATGTCTCAGGACAAAAAGAAATATAATTTCAGTATTATGTTTAAGGGGCATTTCAGCCAGAAAGTTTTTACATGGATGATTTAAATTGACTAACAAAATTAAATACTGAATCAGAATAGCCTAGTGACAATCCACTAATAGCAAAAAGATAACACAAATCTGAAATGTCCTGATTTTTCATTTGACTAAGTAAAATTAAATTTCGTAACATATCTTGATCTTCTATATGACTCTGATAGAGGAATGAATTCTAAGTCTTAAAAGTCAAGCCTTCAGAAAAGCAAAAGTTTATACAGTGTTTTCATCTTATTTAGTGTGGTAGCATCATTTTTCACTTTGATCTACTTATTTAAATTTGAATTTCAATTAAGCCTAAGGTTTTAAATGAATAATTTGTAGAAGGGTTTTTGGGTTTAATCATCATTTCAAAGAGTTGCCACTAGAGCTAAATATTTATCCTTAGGCCAGGTATACTGAATATGTTGAATTTAGGTATGCTGTTTAAGAGAGGGAGGAATTGGGCTTCCCTGGTGGCGCAGTGGTTGGGAGTCCGCCTGCCGATGCAAGCGACACGGGTTCGTGCCCTGGTCCAGGAAGATCCCACATGCCGCGGAGGGGCTGGGCCCATGAGCCATGGCTGCTGGACTTGCGCGTCCAGAGCCTGTGCTCCACAAAGGGAGAGGCCACAGCGGTGAGAGGCCCGCGTACCACAAAAAAAAAAAAAAAATATTAGAATAAGAGGGAGGAATTAAAATGCCAAAACTATTACTCAATTTGTTCCACCTCTAAAGCGCACTGATTTACTTAGTATCAGTTTCTAAAAGCATGATTATAGTTACAAATTCTAAAGCTTCAGTGGGTCAAAATGATGAAATTGTCATTAAGGATGAAAGAAGAGAAAACTCAAGACATTTAGAAAAAGAAAGAATTGATTTACTGTTCTGATTCATTTTGCTTTCTTCAGAGGTACCAAGAAATTTTGTGCAGACCAAAGGAAATTAAAAATTCATAAACTTGCTAAAAATATCAGAAGATCAAAAGTTTCAGAAAGAATAAAAGGTTGTAAATTACACAAATAAATACAGAATTGAATTATATCCCAAATACCTGTTAAAAATAGTAAAAGAGAAGCAGGAAAGCTAAGGAGATCTCACTCTTCGTTTGATGGGAACCACAAAATGGCTTTGTTAAGGTCACCCTTACTGGTGAGAAATGAATTTAGTTATTGGTTCTTAGAGAACATAACACCTTTACTTCTGGGAGATAGCATGTTTCAGTAGAAAGAGCTCTGTCTTTGGTATCAGATAGTTGTGAATTAAAAATCTTAGTTCTGTCACTTATTAGCTGGATAATCTTGGTCAAGTTGCTTAGATTCTCTCAGCCTCCATTTTTAAAATTGAAATATAGTTGATTTACAATATTCTGTTAGTTTCAGGTGTACAAAAAGTGATTCAGATTATATATATATATATATATTCTTTTTTAGACTCTTTTCCATTATAGGTTATTACAAAGTATTGAATATAGTTCCCTGTGCTATACAGTTAGTCTTTTTTACATATAGTAGTGTGTATCTGTTAATCCCAAACTCCTAATTTATTCCCCCTTTCCCCTTTGGTAACCATAAGTTTGTCTTCTATGTCTGTGAGTCTGTTTCCATTTTGTAAATAAGTTCATTTGTATCATATTTTTAAATTCCACATATAAGTGATATCATATAATATTTGTCTTTGTCTGACTTACTTCACTTAGTATGATAATCTCTAGGTCCATACATGTTGCTGAAAATGGCAATATTTCATTCTTTTTTATGTCAACATCAATTTTTTAGCCTGCAAATATAGACTATGATGAGCATGAATTTGGCAAGCTTTACATGATTCCAGATACACAATAAGGTACTTAACATATTGTGTCCTCTGGTTCTTATTCCCTTCATTTAATCTATTACTTAAGACTATTTAGGGCTTGTTCAGGAAAAAAATTGCTTATCAACTTATATACCAATGCAGACTAACATACTGCTAAGGAGATATTTAATTTTCCAAGTATAGTTTCTTTCATATCCTTGTTATCAACTGTCTTTTTGAGATCATCCTTAACAAAGTGTATTATGCTTTAGAATTCCTTAAAAATCAGTCTTTGTTAATGGTCATAGATTTTTGCCTTCATCTAGTATTCTTGGTTTTCAAAATTTAATTCTCATTCACAGATAATAAATGATCAGGTCTGAGACTCTTTGGTTAAAAAAAAGTTGAAAGAAATATTCCAATTATTTTGTCTTGCTAAGAAAAGGAACACATGTGCTTCTGTGCTCCTGATTTCAGTACACTTACTCCTGGATTATTTTTCCCTGGTTCTCTGTGCTTTTGAAAGATGAATCCCCGACAAAGTTCTAGACAGAGGTCAACTCTCTCTCCATCCCTTGTTAAATTAAACAAAGAGCTCATTAGACTTAGGTGATGTTAATGCTTTTACAGCCTATGTAAGCAAACGAAAACCTAAGCCAGCAAATACCCCAAGGTTAAGAAATTTATACCAAGAACATCTAATCACAAACAGCTGCTTTCCCAAGCAAGGCAACCTCTGAAGCTATAGCCAATCAAATAACTTCCTTGCTTTGCTTCCACATCTTCTCTATAAAAGTCTTGCCCCTAGCACATGTCACTGGAGTGCTCTTAAACACTTCCAGTTTAAGTGCTGTCCTATTGTAATTGATTTTTGCTCAAATTAACTGTTAATATTTTTTAAATGCCTCAGTTTATCTTTTAATACATTTTATCTTTTACAGTGGTGGTACATAACTTTTAGGTTATGTACCCAGTAAAAAAATAAAATTTGAGTTTTCACCCTTTTGTGCTTATTTATTTGTTTACACATTCTGCATGGAACATTAGCATTCATGGTACTACATATTATAAAATAAGCCCCAAAATATAAATAAAAAGGTTGAAAGATTAAACTATATTTGTAAATATTTTAGTAAGCATGACAGTTTCAGACATTAACATTTCATAATTTTTTAACTGCACAATATACATACATGTAGGGTGACATAAGAAATGACTGAGGATGTAAATTTGTATTTCAAATAGTTTTCCTAGGACTGTTGACTGATCTGAGCTGACTTTTTGTCAAGCCTATTTAGATTGTCATTGTTTTACTCAGTATCATAGTTGAGGAAAAGCTTGTACTTGAAGAAGGAGGTGTCAACTCAGTTATTTCCTTGTTAGTCTCTTGTGCTGGCATGATTAGAATTTTGATTATGTTTTCTTTGCAGGAATCCTTTTTTTAAATTGAAGTATAGTTGATTTACAGCATTATATTTGTTTCCAATGTACAGCATAGTGATTTGGTATTTTTGTAGCTTATACTCCATTACATTATTACAATATAATGGCAATAATTCCCCATGCTATACAACATATGCCTGTGCCTACCTATTTTATACTTAGTAGTTTGTATATGTTAACCTCATACCCCTAATTTGTCCCTTCCCCCCTTTGGTAACCACAAGTTTATTTTCTATATCTTGTGAGTATATTTGCTTTTCATATACATTTATTTGTATGTTTTAGACTCCACATACAAATGATATCATACAGTACTTTCCTTTCTCTGACTTACTTCACTAAATATAATATTCCCTAGGTTCAACCACGTTACTGCAAATGGCAGAACTTTATTCTTTTTATGGCTGAGTAATATTCCATTGTTTACATATAACACATCTTCTTAACCCATTAATCTGTTGTTATGAACTTGGGTTCCCTCTATGTCTTGGCTGTTGTAAATACTATTGCTATAAGCATTGGGATGCATATATCTTTTTAATTAGTGTTTTTATTATTTTCCAGATATATAACGAGGAGTAGAATTGCTGCATCATATGGTAGTTCTATTATCAGTTTCTGGGGAAACCTCCATAATGTTTTCCATAGTGGCTGCACCAATTTACATTCCCTCCAAAAGTGCTCAAGCGTTCCCTTTTCTCCACATCCTCTCCAACGTTTGTTATTTGTAGACTTTTTGATGATAGCCATCCTGACAGGTGTGATGTGATATCTCACTGTGGTTTTGATTTTATTTTCTCTAAAAATTAGCTATGTTGAACATCTTTACATATGCCTGTTAACCATCTGTATGTCTTCTTTGGAAAAATGAATATTCCAGCCTTCTGCCCAGTTTTTGATTGGGTTGTTTGCTTTTTGGAAATTGAGTTGTATGAGCTGTTTGTATATTTTGCATATTAACCCCTTGTCTGTCACATCCTTTGCAAATACTTTCTCCTAAACTGTAGTTTGTCTTTTCATTTTGTCAATGGTTTCCCTTGCTGTGCAAAAGGTTTTAGGTTTAATTAGGTCCCATTTGTTTGTTTTTTATTTGTTTTTCTTACTTTCATTTCTTTTGCCTTGGGAGAATGATCTAAGAAAATATTGCTACAATTTATGTCAAAGAGTTTTACCTGTGTTCTCTTCTAGGAGTTTTATGGTTCCATGTTATACATTGAAGTCTTTAAACCATTTTGAATTTATTTTTGTATATGGTGTAAGAGAATGTTCTAATCTCATTTATTTACATGTAGTTGTCCAGTTTTCCCAGCACCACTTGTTGAAGAGTCTGTCTTTTCTACATTGTATATTCTTGCCTCCTTTGCCATAGATTAATTGACCGTGGGTGTGTGGGTTTATCTCAGGCCTCTCTACTCTGTTCCACTGATCTATGTCTCTCTTTCTGTGCCAGTACTATGCTGTTTTGATTACTGTAGCTTTGTACCATAGTCTGAAGTCAGGGAGTGTGATACCTCAAGCTTTGTTCTTTTTTTCAAGATTGCTTTGGCAATTCAGGACCTTTTGTGGTTCCATATGAATTTTAGGATTGTTTGTTCTAGTTCTGTGAAAAATGCCATGGGAATTTTGATAGGGATTGCATTAAATCTGTAGATTGCTTTGGTTAATATGGCCATTTCACCAATATTAATTCTTCCAGTTCAAAAGTCCCAGATATCTTTCAATTTCTTTGTATCATCTTCAATTTCCTTCATCACTATTTTATAGTTTTCAGAGTATAGGCCTTTCACCTCTTGGTTAAGCTTATTCCTAGGTATTTTATTCTGTTTCATGCAATTTTAAACTTGATTTTTGCTTTCTCTTTCTGATATTTCAATATTAATGTCTAGAAACACAACAAATTTCTGTATAGTAATCTTGTATCCTACAGCCTTGCTGAATTCATTTAATAATAATAATTTTGGGATGGAAGCTTTCAGGTTCTCTATATCATGTCATGTGCCTGCCAGCAGTGGCAGTTTTATCTCTTACCTTCGAAATTGGATACATTTTATTTTTCTTTCTTATTACTGTGACTAGGGCTTCCAGTACTATATTACCTAGAAATAGCAAGAGTGGGCATTCTTGTCTTGTTCCTGAATTTAGCAGGAAAGATTTCAGGTTTTCACCATTGAGTATAATGTTAGTTGTGGGTTGGTCTCAAGTGGCCTTTATTACATTGAGAGATGTTTTCTTTACACAGCTTTGAAGAGAGTTTTATTGTGAATAGATGATGAATATTGTGAACTGCTTTTTCTGTATCTATTGATATCTCATGTGATTTTTATCCTTCCTTTCATTAATGTGGTGTATAACATTGATTGATTTGCAAATGTTGAACCATCCTTGTGACCCTGGAAGAAATCCAACTTGATCATGGTGCCTGATCCTTTTTATATATTGATGGATTCAGTTTGCTAATATATTGTTGTGGATTTTTTTTTTTTTCGGTACGTGGGCCTCTCACTATTGTGGCCTCTCCTGTTGTGGAGCACAGGCTCCAGCCATGCAGGCTCAGCGGCCATGGCTCACAGGCCCAGATGCTCCATGGCATGTGGGATCTTCCCGGACAAGGGCACGAACCAGCGTCTACTGCATCGGCAGGCGGACTCTCAACCACTGCGCCACCAGGGAAGCCCGATTTTTTAACTATATTCATCAAAGTTATTGGCCTCGAATTTCCTGTCTTTTTTTGTTTTTGGTAGTGTATTCATCTGGTTTTGGTATTGGGGTAAATGTATCATATAAAGAATTTGGAATGTTGCATGCTCTTTAGTTTTTTTTGGAATTCTTTGAAAAGTATAAGTATACGTTCTTCGTTGTGTGTTTACTAGAGTTCCCCTGTAAAGCCGTTCGGTCCTGGACTTTCATTTGCAGTGTTTGATTTTTACAAAGTTATTTTATGTCTAGTGATCATTATGTTCAAATTGGCTATTTCTTCTTGATTCAATCTTGACAGGCTGTGTGCTTCTAGAAATTTGTCCACCTCTTCTAGGTTTTCCAATTTATTGGCATATCACTGTTCATAGTATTCTCTTATGAATTTTTGTATATCTGTGACATCAGTTGTTATGTCTCTTCTGTCATTTCTTATTTTGTTTATTTGGGTCCCCTTTCTTTTCTTCTTTGTGACCCTGGATAAAGGTTTATCCATACTATTTTCCTTCTTTTTCAAGAAACCAGTTCTTCGTTTCATTGATCTTTTCTATTGTTTGTTTTTCTTTTAATAAATTAGTTAATTAATTAATTTAGGCTCGTTGGGTCTTTGTTGCAGTGCATGGGATTTTCTCTAATTGTGGGGAGCAGGGACTACTCTTCATTGTGCTGCCTGGGCTTCTCATTTCAGTGGCTTCTCTTGTTATGGAGCATGGGCTCTAGGCGCACGGACTCTAGAGCGCAGGCTCAGTAGTTGTGGTTCATGGGCTTAGTTGCTCTGCGGCATCTGGTATCTTCCTGGACCAGGGCTTGAACCCATGTCCCCTGCATTGGCAGGTGGATTCTCAACCACTGCGCCACCAGGGAAGTCCCTCTATTGTTTTTTTATCTCTATTTTAAAAAGTTTTTCTCTGATCATTATTATTTCCTTCCTTCTTCTGACTGTGGGCTTTTTTCTTCTTTTTCTAATTCTTTTAGGTGGTACATTAAGTTATTTATTTGAGAATTTTCTTAACTTTTGAGGATGGCCTGTATTACTATGAGCTTCCCTCTTAGAACTGCTTTTGCTGCATCCCATATATTTTGTAAAGCTATGTTTCTCTTTGGTAATGAAATCACATAGCTTCACTTTATTTTCATTTTTGCATTTATTTATTTATGTTTTGCTGCATCAGGCCTTAGTTGCTGCTTGCAGGATTGTCTTTGAGGCATGCAGGATCTTTCATTGTGACACAGGCTCTTCATTGAGGTGCATGGGCTTCTCTCTAGTTGTGGCATGTGGGTTTTCTCTTCTATAGTTGTTGCACAAGGGCTCCAGAGCATGTGGGCTCTGTAGTCTGCAGCACACAGGCTCTCTTGTTGAGACGTGTGAACTTAGTAGTTGTGACTTGTGGACTTAGTTGCCCCACAGCATCTTAGTTACCTGACCAGGGATCAAACCCATATCTCCTGCATTGGAAGGTGGATTCATTACCACTAAACCACCAGGGAAATCCCTGTAAAGTTTTGTTTCTATTTTTGTTTGTCTCAAGGTATTTTCTAATTTCCTCATTCATTTCCTCATTGACCCATTGGATTTTTAGAAGAATGTTGTTTAGTTTCCAGGTGTTTGTTCTTTTCCTGTGTTTATTTCTGTGGTTGATTTCTATTTTCATAATGTTGTGGTGGGGGGAAAATGCTTGAAATAATTCTATTCTCTTAAATTTATTGAGGCTTGTTTTGTGATCTAGTATGTGATCTACCCTGAAGAAGATTTCATATATACTTGAAAAGAATGTGCATTCTGATTTTTTTGAATGTAATGTCCTGTAGCTATCTATTAAGTCCAACTGGCCTATTGTGTCTTTTAAGACCACTGTTGCCTCACTGATATTCTTTCTGGGTGATTTGTCCATTGATCCCAGAGGAGAGTTATAGTCCCATGCTATTATTGTATTATTGTCAATTTCTCACTTTATATCTGTTAGTATTTGCTTTATATATTTAGGTGCTCCTGTATTGGGTGCATATATGTTAATCAGTGTAGTATCCTTTTCTTTTATTGATCCCTTTATTATTATATAATGCCATTCTTTGTCTGTTGTTATAGCTTGTTTTAAAGTCTATTTCATCTGATATAAAAATTGCTGCCCCCAGTTTCTTGTTGTTTCCATTTGCATGAAGTATCCTTTTCCTTCCCTTCACTTTCAGTCTCTGTGAATCTTTTGTCCTGAAGTGAGTTTCTTGTAGGCATCATATTGAAGAGTCTTGTTTTTTTGTTTTTTCATTTTCAATCAGCCACTCTATATCTTTTTAATTATTGATAAGTATGTACTTATTACCATTTCATTACTTGTTTTCTGGTTGTTTTTGTAGGTCTTCTTTGTTAGTTTCTTCTTCTTTTTGTTTCTTCCATTTTGGTTTGATGATTCTATTTAGTAGTATGCTTGGATTCCTTTCTTTTTTGTTTTTGTGTATCTATTGTAGGTTTTTGATTTTTGGTTATCATATGGTCCATATATATCTACTTGGCTTAAATTGATAATTGTGTAAGTTTAAACACACTGTACAAGTGCTACATTTTTTACTCCTCTCCCCTACATTTTGTGGTTTTGATGTCATATTTTGCATCTTCATGCTTATCCCTTTCCTCTTTATTTTAGTTACAGCTGCTTACACAAATTTTTGTCTTTAAATCTATGTACTGGTTTAAATATGTGATCTTCAATTCTTGTTATATATATTTTGTCCTATTGGGATTTTCCCTTTCCTATAGATGTTTACCTCTTTTCCATTTAGTGAGAACACTACAACATTTCTTTTAGGGTAAGTTCAGCATTGTTGAATTCTTTTAGTTTTTGCTTGTTTGAGAAGTTCTTTATCTCTCCTATAATAAATTATAATCTTGCTGAGTAGAGTGTCCTAGGTTTCAGGTTTTTCCCTTTCAATGCTTTGAATATATCATGCCACTCCCTTCTCTCCTGAAGTGTTTTTCTAGAGAAATCAGCTGATAGCTGTATGAGGATTCCCTTTTATATGATTCTTTGCTTTCCTTTGCTGACTTTAGAATTCTCTCTTTATTTTTAAAATTTGCCATTTTAATTATGATATGTCTTGGTGTGGATCTGTTTGGCTTCATCCTGTTTGAGACCCTCTGGGCTTCCTGTGTCTGTTTACTGTTTATCTGTTTCCATCTATAAGTTTGGGAAGTTTTCAGCCATAATGTCTTCAAATACATATTAGGTAACCTTCTCCTTCTCTTCTTCTGAAACAGATAAAATGTGAAATTTGGCACATTTAATGTTATGTCATATATCTTATATGTTGTTGTTTTTTAAATTTCTATTTTGATCATTGTGCTTTTTAAAAGTCTTTTTTTTAAGGTTTTTATTTGAGTATAGTCAATTTACAAAATTGTGTTAGTTTTAGGTGTACAGCAAAGTGAATCAGTTATACATATACATATATCAACTCTTTTTTATTCTTTCCCCATATGGGCCATTAGAGAGTACTGAGTAGAGTTCACTGTGCTCTACAGTGGGTTCCTATTAGTTATCTATTTTGTATATAGTAATGTGTATTTGTCAATCCCAATCTCCCAATTTATCCCTCCCTCTTCTTACCCTGGTAACCATAAGTTTGTTTTCTACATCTGTAACTCTATTTCTGCTTGTAGGTAAGTTCATTTGTACCTTTTATTTTTAGATTCCACATATAAGCAATATCATATGATATTTTTTGTTCTCTGTCTGACTTACTTCACTCTGTATGATAGTCTCTAGGTCCATCCATGTTGCTGCAAGTCACATTATTTCATTCCTTTTTATGGCTGAGTAATATTCCATTCTACATACGTACCACCTCTACTTTATCCATCCCTTTGTCAACTGATGGACATTTAGGTTGATTCCATGCCTTGGCTACTGTAAATAGTGGTTTAATGAACATTCACGTGCACGTATCTTTTCGAATTTTGGTTTTCTCTGGGTATATGTCCAGGATTAGGATTGCTTTATTTTTCATTTTTAAGGAACCTCCATACTGTTCTCCTTAGTGGCTGTACCAATTTATAATCGCACCAACAGTGTAGGAGTTTTCCCTTTTCTCCACACCCTCTCCAGCATTTATTGTTTGTAGATATTTTGATGATGGCCATTCTGACTGGTGTGAGCTGACACCTCATTTTAGTTTTGATTTGAATTCCTCTAATGATTAGTGATGTTGAGCATCCTTTCATAAGCTTGTTGTCAATCTGTATATCTTCTTTGGAGAAATGTCTATTTAAGTCTTCTGCCCATTTTTGGATTGGGTTGTTTTTTTTTAATATTGAGGTGCATGAGTGGCTTGTAAATTTTGGAGATTAATCCCTTTTTGGTTGCTTCATTTGCAAATATTTTCTCCCATTCTGAGCATTGTATTTTCATTTTGTTTATTCTTCCTTTGCTGTGCAAAGGATTTTAAGTTTAATTAGGTCTCATTTGTTTATTTTTGTTTTTATTTTCATTATTCTAGACAGTGGATTGAAAAAGATCTTTCTGTGATTTAACTCAAAGAGGGTTCTGCCTATGTTTTTCTCTAAGAGTTTTATAGTATCTGGCCTTACATTTAGGTCTTTAATCAATTTTGAGTTTATTTTGTGTATGGTATAAGGGAGTGTTCTAATTTCATCTGTTTACACATAGCTATCTGGTTTTCCCAGGACCAGTTATTGAAGAAAACATCATTTCTCCATATATATTCTTGCCTCCTTTGTCATAGACTAAGTGACCATAGGTGTGGGGGTTTATCTCTGGACTTTCCTTCCTGTTCCATTTGTCTATATTTCTGTTTTTGTCTCACTACCATACTGCAACTTTGTAGTATAGTCTAAAGACAGGGAGTCTGATTACTCTAGCTCCATTTTTCTTTCTTAAGATTGCTTTGTGATTAAAAACATAAATGTAAGGCCAGACACTATAAAACTCTTAGAGGAAAACATAGGAAGAACACACTATGACATAAATAACAGCAAGATCCTTTTTGAGCCATGTCCTAGAGAAATGGAAATAAAAACAAAAATAAACAAATGGGACCTAATGAAATGTAAAAGCTTTTGCACAGCAAAGGAAAATATAAACAAGATGAAAAGACAACATACAAAGTGGGTGAAAATATTTTCAAGTGAAGAAACTGACACAGGATTAATCTCCAAAATTTACAAGCAGCTCATGTAGGTCAATATCAAAAAAACAAACAACCCAATTCAAAAATGGGCAGAAGACCTAAATAGACATTTCTCCAAAGAAGATATACAGATTGATAACAAGCACATGAAAGGATGCTCAACATCACTAATCATTAGAGGAATGCAAATCAAAACTACAATGAGGTATCACCTCATACAAGTCAGAATGTCCATCATCAAAAAATCTACAAACAATAAATGCTGGAGAGGGTGTGGAGAAAAGAGAACCTTCTTGCACTCTTGGTGGGAATGTAAATTGATACAGCCACTATGGAGAACAGTACGGAGGTTCCTTAAAAACTAAAAGGAGAACTGCCACATGATCTAGCATTCCCACGACTGGGCATATACCCTGAGAAAACCATAATTCAAAAAGAGACATATACCATAGTGTTCATGGCAGCACTATTTACAATAACCATGACAAGGAAGCAACCTAAGTGTCCATTGACAGAAGAATGGATAAAGAAGTGTGGCACATATATATATAATGGAATATTACTCAGCCATAAAAAGAAATGAAATTGAGTTACTTGTAGTGAGGTGGATGGACATAGAATCTGTCATACAGTGTGAAGTATGTCAGAAAGAGAAAAGAAAATACCATATGCTAACACATATATATGGAATTAAAAAAAAAAAAAAAGAAGGTTCCGAGGAACCTAGGGGTAGGACAGGAATAAGGATGCAGATGTAGACAATGGACTTGAGGACATGGAGAGTGGGATGTGTAAGCTGGGATGAAGTGAGAGAGTGGCATGGACATATAAACACTACCAAATGTAGAATAGATAGCTAGTGGGAAGCAGCTGCATAGCACAGGGAGATCAGCTTGATGCTTTGTGTCCATCTACAGGGTTGGGATAGGGAGGGTGGGAGGGAGACACAAGAGGTAGGAGATACGGGGATATATATAGCTGATTCACTTTGTTATAAAACAGCAGAAACTAACACACCATTGTAAATCAATTATACTCCAATAAAGATGTTTAAAAAATAAATAAATAAAGGCAATCTTGTGAGTAAAAAAAAAGATAGCTTTGGCTATTTGAAACCTTTGTGTCTCCATACAAACTGTAAAATATTTTGTTCTAATTCTGTGAAAAATGCCATTGGCAATTTGATAGGGATTGCATTGAATCTGTAGATTGCTTTGGGTAGTATAGTCATTTTGACAATATTGATTCTTCCAGTCCAAGAACGTTGTGTATCTCCATCTCTTTGCTCGTCTTTTATTTCTTTCAATAGTATCTTGTAGTTTTCTGAGGACAAGTCTTTTCCCTCTTTAGTTAGGTTTATTCCTAGGCATTTTATTATTTTTGATGTGATGGTAAATGGGATTGTTTCCTTGGTTTCTTTTCCTGACCTTTCGTTGTTAGTGTATAAGAATGCAAGTGATATCTGTGTATTAATTTTTTATCCTGCAACTTTACCAAATTAATTCAATAGCTCCAGTAGTTTATGGTGGCACCTTTAGTGTTTTCTCTGTATAGCATCATGTCATCTGTAAATAGTAACACTTTTAATTCTTCTTTTCCAAGTTGGATTCTTTTTATTTCTTTTTCTTCTCTGATTGCCATGGCTAGGACTTCCAAAATTATGTTGAATAAAAGTGGTGAGAGTGGACATCCTTGTCTTGTTCCTGATCTTAGAGGAAATGATTTCAGTTTTTCTCCATTGAGAATGATGTTGGCTGTTGTATATGGCTTTTATTATGTTGAGGTAGGCTCCTTCTGTGCCCACTTTCTGGAGAATTTGTATCATAAATCAGGTTTGAATTTTGTCAAAAGCTTTTCCTGCATCTATTGAGATGATCATATGGTTATTATTCTTCAATTTATTGATGTGGTGTATCAGACTGATTGATTTGCATATATTAAAAATCCTTGCATCTGTGGGATAAATTCCACTTGATCATGGTGTATGATCTTATAATGTTTTGTTGAATTCAGTTTGCTAATATTTTGTTGAAGACTTTTGTGTCTATATTCATCAGTGATATTGGCCTGTACTTTTCCTTTATTTCTGATATCTTTGGTTTTAATATTAGGGTGATGGTGGCCTTGTAGAATGCGCTTGAGTGTGTTCTTCACTCTACAATTTTTTTGAAGACTTTCAGAAGGGTAAGTGTTAACCTTTCCCTCAGTGTTTGATAGAATTTGCCAGTGAAGCCATCTGGTTCTGGATTTTTGTTTGTAGGGGTTTTTATTTACATTTTTATTGGAGTATAGTTGATTTACAAAGTTGTGTTCATTTCTGTTTACAACAAAATGACTCAGTTATACATATACATATATGCATTCTTTTAAAGATTCTTTTCCCACATAGGTCATTACAGTGTATTGTAATGAGATCCCTGTGCTATAGAGGAGGTACTTATTAGTTATCTATTTTATATATATTAGTGTGTATTCAACCGGTTGTTATACTATTTACATCAAGCTAGCTTCACTTTCTTAAAGACCAATGTTTATTACTTATTTCTTTATCAGGTGTTAAACTTCTCAGTTAATTGTATTTTTATTAGGATCTTTTTTTTTTTTTTTGGTTGTTGTTGTTGTTGCTCTTTTTGGGAGTTTTTAAATCACTGTTTAAATTTCAATGCTTGTTATTGGTCTCTTCATACTTTCGATTTCTTCCTGGTTCAGTCTTGTTTCATTGTTTCTAGGTTGTCCATTTTGTTGGTATATAGTTGCTTGAAGTGGTCTTTCATGATACTTTAAATTCCTGCAGCATCAGTTGTAACTTCTCTTTCACTTCTAATTTTAGTGATTTGACTCCTCTCCTTTTTTTTTCTCTTACATCTTTATTGGAATATAATTGCTATACAATGGTTGTTAGTTTCTGCTTTATAACGAAGTGAATTAGTTATACATATACATATGTTTCCATATCTCCTCCCTCTTGCATCTCCCTCCCTCCCACCATCTGTATCCCACCCCTATAGGTGGTCACAAAGCACCAAGCTGATCTCCCTGTGTTATGCAGCTGCTTCCCACTAGCTATCTATTTTACGTTTGGTAGTATATATGTCCATGTCACTCTCTCCCTTTGTCACAGCTTACCTTTCCGCCTCTCCATATCCTCAAGTCCATACTCTAGCAGGTCTGTGTCATTACTCCTATCTTACCCCCTTCTTCATGACATTTTTTTTCTTAAATTCCATATATATGTTAGTATACGGTATTTGCCTTTCTCTTTCTGACTTGCTTCACTCTGTATGACAGACTCTAGGCCCATCGACCTCAATAAAAATAGCTCAATTTCCTTTCTTGTTATGGCTGAGTAATATTCCATTGTATATATGTGCCACATCTTCTTTATCCATTCATCTGATGATGAACACTTAGGTTGTTTCCATCTCCGGGCTATTGTAAAAAGAGCTGCAATGAACATTTTGGTACATGACTCTTTTTGAATTATGTTTTTCTCAGGTTATATGCCCAGTAGTGGGATTGCTGGGTTATATGGTAGTTCTATTTGTAGTTTTTTAAGGAACCTCCATACTGTTCTCCATAGTGGCTGTACCAATTCACATTCCCATCAGCAATGCAAGAGTGCTCCTTTTCTCCACACCCTCTCCAGCATTTATTGTTTCCAGATTTTTTGATCATGGCCATTCTGACTGGTGTGAGATGATATCTCATTGTACATTTGATTTGCATTTCACTAATGATTAATGATATTGAGCATTCTTTCATGTGTTTGTTGGCAGTCTGTATGCCTACTTTGGAGAAATGTCTATTTAGGTCTTCTGCCCATTTTTGGATTGGGTTTTTTGTTTTTTTGTTTTTGAACTGCTTGTAAATTTTGGAGATTAATCCTTTGTCACTTGCTTCATTTGCAAATATTTTCACCCATTCGGAAGGTTGTCTCTTGGTCTTGTTTATGGTTTCCTTTGCTGTGCAAAAGCCTTGAAGTTTCATTAGGTTCCATTTGTTTATTTTAATTTCCATTTCTCTAGGAGGTGGGTCAAAAAGGATCTTGCTGTGATTTATGTCATAGAGTGTTCTGCCTATGTTTTCCTCTAAGAGTTTGATAGTTTCTGGCCTTACATTTAGGTCTTTAATCCATTTTGAGCTTATTTTTATGAATGGTGTTAGGGAGTGATCCAATCTCATACTTTTACATGTACCTGTCCAGTTATCCTAGCACCACTTATAGAAGAGGCTGTCCTTTCTCCACTGTACATTCTTGCCTCCTTTATCAAAGATAAGGTGTCTTTATGTGCGTGGGTTTATCTCTGGGCTTTCTATCCTGTTCTATTGATCTATCTTTCTGTTTTTGTGCCAGTACCATACTCTCTTGATTACTGTAGCCTTGTAGTATAGTCTGAATCAGGGAGCCTGATTCCTCCAGCTCCGTTTTTCGTTCTCAAGATTGCTTTGGGCATTCGGGGTCTTTTGTGTTTCCATACAAATTGTGAAATTTTTTGTTCTAGTTCTGTGAAATATGCCAGTGGTAGTTTGATAAGGATTGCATTGAATTTGTAGATTGCTTTTGGTAGTAGAGTCATTTTCACAATGTTGATTCTTCCAATCCAAGAACATGGTATATCTCTCCATCTATTTGTATCATATTTAATTTCTTTCAGGAGTGTCTTATAATTTTCTGCATACTGGTTTTTTGTCTCCTTAGGTAAGTTTATTCCTAGATATTTTATTCTTTTTGTTGCAATGGTAAATGGGAGTGTTTTCTTGATTTCACTTTAAGATTTTTCATCATTAGTGTATAGGAATGCCAGAGATTTCTGTGCATTAATTTTGTATCCTGCTACTTTAGCATCTTTAGGATTCTCTATGTATAGTATCATGTCATCTGTAAACAGTGACAGCTTTATTTCTTCTTTTCCAATTTGGATTCCATTTATTTCCTTTTCTTCTCTGATTGTTATGGCTAAAATTATGTTGAATAAGAGTGGTGAGAGTAGGCAACCTTGTCTTGTTCCTGATCTTCATGGAAATGTTTTCAATTTTTCACCATTGAGGACAATGTTGGCTGTGGGTTTTTCATATATGGTCTTTATTATTTTGAGGAAAGTTCCCTCTATGCCTACTTTCTGGAGGGCTTTTATCATAAATGGGTGTTGGATTTTTTGGGAAGCTTTCTCTGCATCTATTGAGATGACCATAAGCTTTTTCTCCTTCAATTTGTTAATATGGTGTATCACATTGATTGATTTACGTATATTAAAGAATCCTTGCATTCCTGGAATAAACCCCACTTGATCATGGTGTATGATCCTTTTAATGTGCTGTTGGATTCTGTTTGCTAGTATTTTGTTGAGGATTTTTGCATCTATGTTCATCAGTGATATTGGCCTGTAGTTTTCTTTCTTTCTGACATCCTTGCCTGGTTTTGGTATCAGGGTGATGGTGGCCTTGTAGAATGAGTTTGGGAGTGTTACACTCTCTGCTATATTTTGGAAGATTTTGAGAAGGATACGTGTTTGTTCTTCTCTAAATGTTTGATAGAATTTGCCTGTGAAGCCATCTGGTCCTGGGCTTTTGTGTGTTGGAAGATTTTTAATCACAGTTTCAATTTCAGTGCTTGTGATTGTTCTGTTCATATTTTCTATTTCTTCCTGATTCAGTCTTGGCATGTTGTGCATTTCTAAGAATTTGTCCATTCCTTCCAAGTTGTCCATTTTATTGGTATAGACTTGCTTTTAGTAATCTATCATGATCCTTTGTATTTCTGCAGTGTCAGTTGTTACTTCTCCTGTTTCATTTCTAATTCTATTGATTTGAGTCTCCTCCCGTTTTTCCATGATGAGTCTTGCTAATGGTTTATCAATTTTGTTTATCTTCTCAAAGAACCAACTTTAGTTTTGTTGATCTTTGGTATCGTTTCCTTCATTTCTTTTGCATTTATTTCTGATCTGATCTTTTGTGTTTGTGTGTGTGTGGTACGTGGACCTCTCACAGTTGTGGTGTCTCCTGTTATGGAGCACAGGCTCCAGACGCACAGGCTCAGTGGCCATGGCTCACAGGCCTAGCCACTCCACAGCATATGGTATCTACCCAGACCGGGGCATGAACCCATGTCCCCTGCATCGGCAGGCGGCCTCTCAACAACTGCGTCACCAGGGAAGCCCTCTGATCTGATCTTTATTATTTCTTTCCTTCCACTAACTTTGTGTTTTTTTTGTTCTTCTTCCTCTAATTGATTTAGGTGTAAGGTTAGGTTATTTATTCGAGATATTTCCTGTTTCTTAAGGTAGGATTGTATTGCTATAAACTTCCTTCTTAGAACTGCTTTTGCTGCATTCCATAGGTTTTGGGTCATCCTGTCTCCATTGTCATTTGTTTCGAGGTATTTTATTTGATTCCCTCTTTGATTTCTTCAGTGATCACTTAGTTATTAAACAGTGTATTGTTTAGCCTCCATGTGTTTGTATTTTTTTACAGATCTTTTTCTGTAATTGATATCTAATCTCATAGTGTTGTGGTCGGAAAAGATACTTGATATTATTTCAATTTTCTTAAATTTACCAAGGCTTGATTTATAACCCAAGGTATGATCTATCCTGTATAATGTTCCATGAGCACTTGAGAAGAATGTGCAATCTGTTATTTTGATGGAATGTCCTATAAATATCAATTAAGTCCATCTTGTTTAATGTATCATTTAAAGCTTGTCTTTCCTTATTTATTTTCATTTTGGATGATCTGTCCATTGGTGAACTGGGGTGTTAAAGTCCCCTACTATGAATGTGTTACTGTTGATTTCCCCTCTTATGGCTGTTAGTATTTGCCTTATGTATTGAGGTGCTCTTATTTTGGGTGCATAAATATTTACAATTGTTATATCTTCTTCTTGGATTGATCCCTTGATCATTAAGTAGTGTCCTTCTTTGTCTCTTCTAATAGTCTTTATTTTAAAGTCTATTTTCTCTGATATGAGAATTGCTACTCCAGCTTTCTTTTGGTTTCCATTTGTATGCAATATCTTTTTCCATCCCTTCACTTTCAGTCTGTATGTGTCTCTAGGTCTGAAGTGGTTCTCTTGCAGACAGCATATATATGGGTCTTGTTTTTGTATCCATTCAGCCAGTCTGTGTCTTTTGGTGGGAGCATTTAATCCATTTACATTTAAGGTAATTATCAATATGTATGTTTCTATTCCCATTTTCTTAATTGTTTTGGGTTCATTATTTTAGGTCTTTTCCTTTTCTTGTATTTCTTGCCTGGAGAAGAACCTTTAGCCTTTGTTGTAAAGCTGGTTTGATGGTGCTGAACTCTCTCAGCTTTTTCTTGTATGTAAAGGTTTTAATTTCTCCACCAAATCTGAATGAGATCCTTGCTAGGTAGAATAATCTTGGTTGTACGTTTTTCTCCTTCATCACTTTAAATATGTCCTGGCTGTCCCTTCTGCCTTTCAGAGTTTCTGCTGAAAGATCAGGTGTTAACCTTATTGGGATTTCCTTGTGTGTTATTTGTTGTTTTTCCCTTGCTGCTTTTAATATGTTTTCTTTGTATTTAATTTTTGACAGTTTGATTAATATGTGTCTTGGCATGTTTCTCCTTGGATTTATCCTGTATGGGACTCTCTGTGCTTCCTGGACTTGAATAATTATTTCCTTTCCCATATTAGGGAAGTTTTAAACTATAATATCTTCAAATGTTGTCTCAGTCCCTTTCTTTTTCTCTTCTTCTTCTGGAACCACTATAATTCGAATGTTGGTGTGTTTAATGTTGTCCCAGAAGTCTCTGAGACTGTCCTCAGTTCATTTCATTCTTTTTTCTTTATTCTGCTCTGCAGTAGTTATTTCCACTATTTTATCTTCCAGGTCACTTATCTGTTCTGCTGCCTCAGTTATTCTGCTATTGATCCCTTCTAGAGTGTTTTTCATTTCATTTATTGTGTTGTTCATCATTGTTTGTTTCATTTTTTAGTCTTCTAGTTCCTTGTTAAATGTTTCTTGCATTTTCTCTATTCTATTTCTAAGATTTTGGATCATCTTTGCTATTATTTTTCTGAATTCTTTTTCAAGTAGACTGCCTATTTTGTCTTCATTTTTTAGGTCTGGTGGGTTTTTATCTTGCTCTTTCATCTTCTCTGTGTTTTTCTGTCTTCTTATTTTGCTTATCTTACTGTGTTTGTGGTCTCCTTTTTTCAGCCTGCAGGTTTGTAATTCCCGTTGTTTTTTGTGTCTGTACCCAGTGGCTAAAGTTCGTTCAGTGGGCTGTGTTGGCTTCCTGGTGGAGGGGAATAGTGTCTGTGTTCTGGTGGATGATGCTGGATCTTTTCTTTCTGGTTGGCAGGTCCACATCTGGTGGTGTGTTTTGGGGTGTCTGTAGGCTTATTATGATTTTAGGCAGACTCTCTGATAATGGGTGAGGTTGTGTTCCTTTCTTGCTAGGGTTTTCTTGGCATAGGGTTTTCAACACTGTAGCTTGCTGGTTTTTGAGTGATACTGGATGTTGGCATTGAGATGGAGATCTCTGAGAGGTTTTCCCCATTTCATATTATGTGGAGCTGGGAGGTCTCTTGTGGACCAGTGTCCTGAATTTGGGTCTCCCACCTCAGAGGCACAGCACTGACTGCTGGCTGCAGCACCAAGAGCCTTTCATCCACACAGCTCAGAAGAAAAGGGAGACAAATTTGAAAGAAAGAGGATAAAATAAAATAAAGTAAGGTAAAATAAAATAAAGTTATTCAAATGAAAAATAATTATTAAGAAGAAAAAATTTTTTAAAGTAAAATATAAATAAATAAGTAAAACACGGACAGATAGAACCCTAGGACAAATGGTGAAAGCAAAGCTCTACAGACAAAATCTCACACAGAAGCATATACATACACACTTACAAAAAGAGGAAAAGGGGAAAAAATAATAAATCTTGCTTTCAAAGTCCACCTTCTCAATTTGGGATGATTCATTGTCTATTCAGGTATTCCACTGATGCAGGGTATATCAAGTCGATTGTGGAGATTTAATCTGCTGCTCCTGAGGCTGCTGGGAGACATTTCCTTTTCTCTTCTTCCCCCCCCCACCCACAACAGCTCCTGGGTTTCAGCTTTGAATTTGGCCCCGCCTCTGCATGTAGGTCGCTGGAGGGCATCTTTTCTTCGCTCAAACAGGACGGGGTTAAAGGAGCCACTGATTCGGGGCTCACTCAGGCTGGGGGGAGGGAGAGGTATAGAGTGCGGAGCGAGCCTGCAGTGGAAGATCCTGGCATGATGTTGCACCAGCCTGAGGCGCACCGTGCATTCTCCCTAGGAAGTTGTCCCTGGATCCCTGGACCTTGGCAGTGGCGGGCTGTACAGGCTCCCCAGAAGGGAGGTGTGGAGAGTGACCTGTTCTTGCACACAGGCTTCTTGGTGGTGGTAGCAGCAGCCTTAGCATCTCATGCCCGTCTCTGGGGTCCACGCTGTTAGCCGCAGCTCATGCCTCTGTCTGGAGCTCCTTTAAGCAGTGCTCTTAATCCCCTCTCCTTGCACACCAGGAAACAAAGAGGGAAGAAAAAGCCTCTTCCCTCTTTGGCAGGTCCAGACTTTTTCCCGGACTTCCTGCCGGCTAGCCGTGGTGCACTAACCCCTTCAGGCTGTGTTCACACCGCCAGTCCTCTCCCTGTGCTCCAACCAAAGTCCGAGCCTCAGCTCCCAGCCTCACCCACCCCGGTTGGTGAGCAGACAAGTCTCTAGGGCTGGTGAGTGCTGGTCGGCACTGATCCTCTCTGTGGAAATCTCTCCACTTTGCCCTTTGCCCCCCTGTTGCTGCTCTCTCCTCTGACCCCAAAGCTCCCCCCCCCCCCACCGGCAGTCTCCACCCACGAAGGTGCTTCCTCATGTGTGGAAACCTTTCCTCCTTCAGAGCTCCCTCCCACTGGTGCAGGTCCTGTCCCTGTCCCTATTCTTTTGTCTCTGTTTATTCTTTTTTCTTTTGCCATACCCAGGTACGTGGGGAGTGTTTTGCCTTTTGGAAAGTCTGAGGTCTTCTGCCAGCGTTCAGTAGGTGTTCTGTAGGGGTTGTTCCACATGTAGATGTATTTCTGATATATCTGGTAATTCTTTAGAATTGTGGATCTAAATTCTTCTGAACTGTGGATCTGTTGATGGTGTCTTTTGGTTTCTGGCACTCAGATTAGCAAAGGTGAAAAGCTTCTTTTTTTTTCTTGATGAGTCTTGCTAATGTTTCATCAATTTTCTTTATGTCAAAGAACCACCTTTTAGTTTCGATCTTTGCTTTCTTCATTTCCATTTTATTTATTTCTGCTCTAGTTTGTATGATTTCTTTCATTTGACTAAATTTGGGTTCTGTTTGTCTCCTTTCTCTAGTTGCTTTAGGTGTAAGGTTAGTTTGTTTATTTGAGATTTTTCTTGTTTCTTGAGTTACGATTGCATTGCTATAAACTTCCTTCTTAGAACTGCTTTTGCTGTGTCCCATAGGTATGCATCCTTGTGTTTTCATTGTCACTTGTCTCGACGTAGTTTTTTAATTTCCTCTTTGATTTCTTCAGTGATCGACTGGTTTTTTAGTAATATATTGTTTAGTCTCCATGTGTTTGTGTTTTTTTTCTTGTAATTGATTTCTAATCTTATAGTGTTATGGTTGGAAAAGATGCTTGATATGATTTCCAATTTCTGGAATTTACCAAGGCTTGATTTGTGACCCAAGGTGTGATCTATCCTGGAGAATGTTCCTTATGAACTTGAGAAGAAAATGTATTCTACTGCTTTTGGATGGAATGTGCTATAGATATTAATTAGGTCTACCTGGTCTAATGTGTCATTTAAGGCTTGTGTTTCCTTATTAATTTTCTGTCTGGATGATCTATCCATTGGTGTAAGTGGAGTGTTGAAGTCCCCCAGTATTACTGTTTTACTGTCAATTTCCCCCTTTATGGCTGTTAGCATTTACCTTTTGTATTGAGGTGTTCCTATGTTGGGTGCATAAATATTTACAATTGTTATATCTTCTTGGATTGATCCCTTGATCATTATGTAGTGTCCTTCCTTGTCTCTTGTGACTGTCTTTATTTTAAAGTCTCTTTTGTCTGACATGAGTATTGATACTACAGGTTTCTTTTGATTTCCATTTGCATGGAATATCTTTTTCCATCTCCTCACTTTCAGTCTGTATGTTTCCCTAGGTCTAAAGTTGATCTCTTGTAGACAACATAAATATGGGTTGTGTTTTGTATCCATTCATCCATTTGCATTTAAATTAATTATCAATATGTATGTTCCTATTGCCATTTTCTTAATTGTTTTTGGTTTATTTTTTAGGTGTCTTTTCTTCTCTTACTTTTATTTCTCTACTTTTGTGTTTCTTGCCTAGAGAAGTTCCTTTAGTATTGGCTGTAAAGCTTGTTTGTTGGTGCTGAATTCTCTTAACCTTTACATGTCTGTACATCTTTTGATTTCTCCATCGAATCTGAGTGAGACCCTTGCTGCGTTACAGTATTCTTGGTTGTAGGTTTTTCCCTTTCATCACTTAAATATATCTTACCAACTCCCTTCTGGACTGCAAAGTTTATGCTGAAAAATCAGCTGTTAATCTTATTAGGTTTCCCTTGTATGTTATTTGTTGCTTTTCCCTTGTTGATTTTAATATTTTTTCTTTGTATTTAATTTTTGTTGGTTCGATTAATATGTGTCTCGGTGTATTCCTCCTTTGCTTTATCCTGTATGAGACTCTCTGCACTTCCTGGACTTGGGTGCCTATTTCCTTTTCCATGTTAGGAAAGTCTTTGACTATAATCCTTTCAGAATTTTTCTCAGGCCCTTTCTCTTTTTCTTCTTCTTCTGGGACTCCTACAATTCAAATGTTGGGGCATTTAGTGTTGTCCCAGAGCTCTCTGAGACTGTCCTCATTTCCTTAATTCTTTTTTCCTTATTCTGTTCCATGGGAGATTTTCCCAACATTATGTCTTTCAGGTCACTAATCCATTCTTCTGCCACAGTTATTCTGCAAATGATTCCTTCTAGTGCATTTTTAATTTTTGTTACTGTGTTTCTCATCTCTGCTTGTTTGTTCATTAGTTCTTCTAGGCTTTTGTTAAACATTTCTTGTGCCTTCTTTTATTTTTTTTTTCTGGTACGTGGGCCTCTCACTGTTGTGGCCTTTCCTGTTGTGGAGCACAGGCTCCAGACGTGCAGGCTCAGTGGCCATGTCTCACAGGCCTAGCTGCTCTGCAGCATGTGGGATCTTCCTGGACCAGGGCATGAACCTGTGCCCCCTGCATCGGCAGGCAGACTCTCAACCACTGTGCCACCAGGGAAGCCCCTTGTGTCTTCTTGATCTGTGCCCCTATGTTTTTTTTTTTGAGATCTTGGATCATCCTTACTATCATTTCTCTGAATTATTTTTCAGGTAGATTACCTATCTTCTCTTCATTTAGTTGTTCTTTTTGGTTTTTATTTTGCTCCTTTGTCTGCAACATAATTTTTGTTGTCTCATTTTGTCTACCTTACTGTATTTGTGGTCTCCTTTCTACAGGCTGAGGCATGTATTTACTCCTGCTTCTGTTGCCTTCCCCCTGGTGGGTAAGGTTGGTACAGAAACTTGTTTCATTATCCCCTGGATAGGGGCTTTCTTTTTAAACATCTTTATGGGAGTGTAATTTCTTTACAACGGTGTGTAAGTTTCAGCTTTATAACAAAGTGAATCAGCTATACATATACATATATCCCCATATTGCCTCCCTCTTGTGTCTCCCTCCCACCCTCCCTATCCCACCCCTCTAGGGGGTCACAAAGCACCAAGCTGTGCTATGTGACTG
Organism: Phocoena phocoena; assembly: GCF_963924675.1. Classification (NCBI taxonomy): domain Eukaryota; kingdom Metazoa; phylum Chordata; class Mammalia; order Artiodactyla; family Phocoenidae; genus Phocoena; species Phocoena phocoena. The sequence goes on along the minus strand of NC_089232.1, from coordinate 24,311,581 downwards.
CTTCCCCAGTAGCTATCACTTTTACATTTGGTACTGTATATATGTCCATGCCAATCTCTCACTTTGTCCCAGTTTACACTTCACCCTCCCCGTGTCCTCAAGTACATTCTCTAGGTCTACATCTTTATTCCTGTCCTGTCCCTAGGTTTTTCATAACCATTTTTTTGATTCCATATATATGTGTTAACATACGGTATTTGTTTTTCTCTTTCTGACTCACTTCACTCTGTATGACAGACTCTAGGTCCATCCACCTCACTACAAATAACTCAATTTCGTTTCCTTCTATGGCTGAGTAATATTCCATTGTATATATGTGCCACATCTTCTTTATCCATTTATCTGTCAGTGGACACTTAGGTTGCTACCATGTCCTGGCTATTGTAAATAGAGCTGCAATGAACATTCTGGTACATGACTCTTTTTGAATTATGGTTTTCTCAGGGTATATACCCAGTACTGGGATTGCTGGGTCGTATGGTAGTTCTATTTTGACTTTTTTAAGGAACCCCCATACTGTTCTCCATAGTGGCTACATCAATTTACATTCCCACCAACAGTACAAGAGGGTTCCCTTTTCTCCACACCCTCCCCAGCATTTATGTTTGTAGATTTTTTTATGATGGCCATTGTGACTGGCATGAGGTGATACCACATTGTACTTTTGATTTGTATTTTTCTACTGATTAGTGATGTTGAGCATTCTTCCATGTGTGTGTGGCAATGTTCATATATTCTGTGGAGAAATGTCCATTTAGGTCTTCTGCCCATTTCTGGATTTTGTTTGTGTTTTTGAAATTGAGTTGCATGTGTTTCTTGTAAATTTTGGAGATTAATCCTTTCTCAGTTGTTTCATTTGCAAGTATTTTCTTCCATTCTGAGGGTTGTCTTTCCTTCCTGTTTATGGTTTCCTCTTCTGTGCAAAAGCTTTTAAGTTTAATTAGGTCCCATTTGTTTATTTTTGTTTTGCTAATATATTTGTTAATTTATATTTGTTAAAATATATTTGCTAATATATATTTTGCTAATATATTTGTTATTTTTGTTTCCATTTCTCTAGGCAGTGGGTCAAAAAGGATCTTGCTGTGATTTACATCATAGAGTCTTCTGCCTACATTTTCCTCTAAGTGTTATAGTGTTTGACCTTACATTTAGGTCTTGGATCCATTTTGAGTTATTTTTGTGTATGGTGTTAGGAAGTGTTCTAATTTCATTCTTTTCCATGTAGCTGTCCAGTTTTGCCAGCACCACTTATTGAAGAACTGTCTTTTCTCCATTGCATATTCTTGCCTCCTTTATCAAAGATAAGGTGCCCATATGTACATGGGTTTATCTCTGGGATTTCTATCCTGTTCCATTGATCTATCTTTCTGTTTTTGTGCCAGTACCATACTGTCTTGATTAAAGTAACTTTGTAGTATAATCTGAAGTCAAGGAGACTGTTTTCCTCCAGCTCTGTTTTCCTTTCTGAAGATTGCTTTGGCTATTCTGGGTCTTTTGTGTTTCCATACAAATAGTGAAATTTTTTGTTCTAGTTCTGTGAAAAATGCCATTGGTAGTTTGTCAGGGATTTCTCTGAATATATAGATTGCTTTGGCTACTATAGTCATTTTCACAATGTTGATTCTTCCAATCCAAGAACATGGTATATCTCTCCATCTGTTTGTATTGTCTTTAATTTTTTCATCAGTGTCTTATAGTTTTCTCCATTCAAGTCTTTTGTCTCCTTAGGTAGGTTTATTCCTAGATATTTTATTCTTTTTGTTGCAATGGTACAAGAGAGTGTTTCCTTAATTTCTCTTTCACATTTTTCATCCTTAGTGTTTAGGAATGCAAGAGATTTCTGTGCACTAATTTTGTATCTTGCGACTTTACCAAATTCATTGATTAGCTCTCGTAGTTTTCTGGTAGCATCTTTAGGATTCTCTGTGTATAGTATCATGTCATCTGCAAATAGTGAAAACTTTACTTCTTCTTTTCTGATTTGGATTCCTTTTATTTCTTTTTGTTCTGTGATTGCTGTGGCTAAAACTTCCGAACTATGTTGAATAATAGTGGTGAGAGTGGGCAACCTTGTCTTGCTCCTGATCTTAGTGGAAATGGTTTCAGTTTTTCACCATTGAGGATGATGTTGGCTGTGGGTTTGTCATATATTGCCTTTATTATTTTGAGGTAAGTTTTCTCTATGCCTACTTTCTGGAGAGTTTTTACCATAAATGTCTGTTTAATTTTGTTGAAAGTTTTTCCAGCATCTATTGAGATGATCATATGGTTTTTATCCTTCAATTTGTTAATATGGCATATCACATTGATTGAGTTGCGTATATTGAAGAATCCTTGCATTTCTGGGATCAACCCCACTTGGTGATGGTGTATGATCCTTTTAATGTGCTGTTGGATTCTGTTTGCTAATATTTTGTTGTGGATATTTGCATTTATGTTCATCAAGGATATTGGACTGTAGTTTTCTTTCTTTGTGACATCTTTGTTTGGTTTTGGTATCAGGGTGATGGTGGCTTCAAAGAATAAGTTTGGGAATTTTCCTCCCTCTGCTATATTTTTGTAGAGTTTGAGTAGGGTAGGTGTTAGCTCTTCTCTAAATGTTTGATAGAATTCACCTGTGAAGCCATGTGGCCCTGAGCTTTTGTTTGTTGGTAGATTTTTAATGACAGTCTCAATTTCAGTGCTTGTGATTGGTCTGTTTATATTTTCTCTTTCTTCCTTGGTCACTCTCAGGAGGTTGAGATTTTCTATGATTTTGTCCATTTCTTCCAGGTTTTCCATTTTTTGGCATATAATTGCTTTTAGTAATCTATCAGGATCCTTTGACTTTCTGCAGTGTCAGTTGTTACTTCTTTTCTTTCATTTCTAATTCTATTGATTTGAGTCTTCTCCCTTTTTTTAATGATGAATCTGGCTAATGGTTTATCAATTTTGTTTATCTTCTCAAAACCCATCTTTTACTCTTATTGATCTTTGTTATTGTTTTCTTCATTTCTTTTTCATTGTTTTCAGAACTGATTTTTATGATTTCTTTCCTTTTGCTCACTTTTTTTTGTTGTTGTTCTTTCTATAATTGCTTTAGGTGAAAGGTTATGTTGTTTATTTGATATATTTTTTGCTTCTTTAGGTAGGATTGTATTGCTATAAACTTCTGTAGTTGAACTGCTTTTGCTGCATCCCATAGATTTTGGATCGTTGTGTTTTCATTGTCATTTGTTGCTAGGTTTTTTTGATTTCTTCTTTCATTTCTTCAGTGATCTCTTGGTTATTTAGTAGTGCATTGTTTAACCTCCATGTGTTTTTATTTTTTACAGAATTTTTCCTGTAATTGTTATCTAGTCTCATAGTGTTGTGGTCAGAAAAGATACTTGATACAATTTGAATTTTCTTCAATTTACCAAGGCTTGATTTGTGACCCAATATATCTATCCTGGAGAATATTCCATGAGCCCGTGAGAAGAATGTTTAATCTGCAGTTTTTTGAATGAATGTCCTATAAATAACAATTAAGTCCATCGTGTTTAATGTATTATTTGAAGCTTGTGTTTCCTTATTTATTTTCATTTTGGATGATCTGTCCATTGGTGAAAATGGGGTGTTAAAGTCCCCTACTATATTTGTGTTACTGTTGATATCTCCTTTTATGGCCATTAGTATTTGTCTTATGTATTGAGGTGCTCCTATGTTGGGTGCATAAATATTTAAAATTGTTATATCTTCCCCTTGAATTGATCCCTTAATCATTACATAGTGTCCTTTTTTTGTCTCTTCTAATAGTCTTTATTTTAAAGTCTATTTTGTCTGATATGAGAATTAGTACTGCAGCTATTTTTAATTTCCATTTGCATGGAATATCTTTTTCCATCCCCTCCCTTTCAATCTGTATGTGTCCCTAGGTCTGAAGTGGGTCTCTTATACACAGCATATATATGGGTTTTACTTTGTATCCATTCAGTCAGTCTATGTCTTTTGGTTGTAGCATTTAATCCATTTACATTTAAGGTAATTATCAATATGTATGTTCACATTACCATTTTCTTAATTGTTTTAGGTTTGTTATTGTAGGTCTTTTCCTTCTCTTGTGTTTCCTGCCTAGAGAAGTTCCTTTAGCATTTTTTGTAAAGCTGGTTTGGTGGTGCTGAATTCTCTTAGCTTTTGCTTTTCTGTAAATGTTTTAATTTCTCTGTCAAATCTGAATGAGATCACTCCTGGGTAGAGTAATCTTGGTTGTAAGTTTTTTCCTTTCATCACTTTAAATATGTCCTGTCACTCCCTTCTGGCTTGCAGAGATTCAGCTGAAAGATCAGCTGTTAACCTTATAGGGATTCCCTTCCATGTTATTTGTTGCTTTTCCCTTGCTGCTTTTAATATTTTTTCTTTGTATTTAATTTTTGATAGTTTGATTAGTATGTGTCTTGGTGTGTTTCTCCTTGGGTTTATCCTGTATGGGACTCTGTGAGCTTCCTGGACTTGATTGACTATTTCCTTTCCCATATTAGGGAAGTTTTCAACTATAATCTCTTCAAATATTTTCTCAGTCCGTTTCTTTTTCTCTTCTTCTTCTGGGACCCCTATAATTAGAATGTTGGCGTGTTTAATTTTGTGCCATAGGTTGCTAAGACTGTCATTAATTCTTTCATTCCTTTTTCTTCTCTGCAGTAGTTATTTCCACTCTTTTATCTTCCAGGTCACTTATCCATTCTTCTGACTCCGTTATCTGCTATTGATTCCTTCTAGAGAATTTTTAATTTCATTTACTGTGTTGTTCATCATTGCTTGTTTGCTCTTTAGTTCTTCTAGGTCCTTGTTAGAGGTTTTTATTGTGTATTCTCCATTCTATTTGCACAATTTTGGATCATCTTTACTATCATTACTCTGAATTCTTTTTCAGGTAGACTGCCTATTTCCTCTTCATTTTTTGGGGGGGTCTGGTGGGTTTTTACCTTGCTCCTTCATCTTCTGTGTGTTTCTCTGTCTTCTCCTTTTGCATAACTTACTGTGTTTGGGGTCTCTTTTTCACAGACTGCAGGTTTGTATTTCCCTTTCTTTTTGGTGTCTGCCCCCAGTAGCTAGGTTTTGTTCAGTGGGTTAGGTAGGCTTCCTGGTGGAGTGGACTAGTGTCTGTGTTCTGATGGATAAGGCTGGATCTTATCTTTCTGTTGGGTGGGACCACATACAGTGATTTGTTTTCAGGTGTCTGTGACCTTATTATGATTTTAGGCCACCTTTGTTCTAATAGGTGGTGTCGTGTTCCTGTCTTTCTAGTTGTTTGGCATTGGGTGTCCAGCACTGTAGCATGCTGGTCATTGAGTGGAGCTGGGTCTTAGAATCAAGATGGAGATCTTTGGGAGAGTTTTCGCTGATTGGTATTATGTGGAGCTTGCAGTTTTCTGGTAGACCAATATACTGAACTCGGCTCTCTCACCTCAGCGGCACAGGCCTGACACCCAGCCAGAGCACCAAGACTCTGTCAGCCACACGGCTCAGAAGAATAGGGAGGAAAAAAAATAAAGAAATATAAAATAAAATAAAATAAAGTTATTAAAATAAAAATAAAGATGATTATGAAAAATAAGAAAATTAGAAAAAAAGAAAAAAAGAAAAAAAAAGGAAGAAAGAAAGAAGAGAGCAACCAAACCAAAAAACAAATCCACCAATGATAACAAGTGGTAAAATCTATACTAAAAAACAAACACAAAAATGGACAGAGAGAACCCCAGAACAATTGGTAAAAGCAAAGCTATACAGACAAAATCACACAAAGATGCATACACAAATACACTCGCAAAAAAGAGAAAAATGAAAAAAATACATATATCGTTCCTCCCAAAGTCCACTATCTCAAATTCTGGAAGATTCGTTGTCTATTCGGGTATTCCACAGATGCAGGGTACATCAAGCTGATTGTGGAGATTTAATCCGCTGCTCCTGAGGCTGCTGGGAGAGATTTCCCTTTCCCTTTTTTGTTCACACAGCTCCTGGAGTTCAGCTCTGGATTTAGCCCCATCTGTGTATGTAGGTCGCCTGAGGGCATCTGTTCTTTGCTCAGACAGCAGGGGGTTAAAGGAGCAGCTGATTAAGAACTCTGGCTCACTCAGGCTGGGGGAAGAAGGGGTACATAATGCAGTGGGAGCCTGGGGTGGCAGAGGCCGGTGTGTCATTGCAACAGTCTGAGGCTCGCCGTGTGTTCTCCTGGAGAATTTGTCCCTGGATCTTGGGACCCTGGCAGTGGCAGACTGCACATTCTCCCGGGAGAGGAGGTGTGGATAGTGACCTGTGCTTGTACATAGGCTTCTTGGTGGCTGCAGCAGCAGCCTTAGCATTTCATGCCCATCTCTGGTGTCTGCGCTGATAGCCCCAGCTCGTGCCTGTCTCTGTATCTTGTTTAGGCAGTGCTCTGAATCCCCTCTCCTCACGCACCCCAAAACAATTGCCTCTTGCCTCTTAGGCAGGTCCAGATATTTCCCCCAATTCCCTCCTGGCTAGCTGTGGCACACTAGCCCCTCAAGGCTGTTTTCATGCAGCCAACCCCAGTCCTCTCCCTGGATCTCACCTCCAAAGCCTGAGCCTCAGCTCCCAGCCCCAAACCATCCCAGCTGACAAGTGAGGAGAGAAGCCTCTCAGGCTGGTGAGTGCTGGTCGGTACTGATCCTCTCTGAAGGAATGTTTCTGCTTAGCCCTCTGCACCCTTGTTACTGCACTCTCCTCCACGGCTCTGAAGCTTCCTCCCTGCCACCCCCCATTTCTGCCAGTGAAAGGGTTTCCTAATGTGTGGAAACGTTTTGTCCTTCACAGCTCCCTTCCAGTGGTGCAGGTCCCGTACCTATTCTTTTGTCTGTTTTTTTCTTTTGCCCTACCCAGGTACGTGTGGAGTTTCTTGCCTTTTGGGAAGTGTGGGTTCTTCTACCTACGTTCAGTATGTGTTCTGTAGGAGTTGTTTCACATGTAGATGTATTTCTGTTGTATATGTGTGGAGGAAGGTGATCTCCACGTCTTACTCTTTTTCCACCTTGAAGGTCTCTCTCTTGAATATTCTTAAAGCCACTGAATTATGTACTAGTATTATAAAAGGGTTCTTGACTTGGCAGCAGAAAGACGGCATCAAATCTGGTTTGTCCACTTCTGACCTGGGTGTCATTGGTCAAATTATTTGAACTTTGGGAGCTTCACTTCCTTCACCTTACTGGTGGTTCTGTAGAACAGGAATAGAGTACTCGATCTTCTAGCTCTAAGAGCTCCTTATTCTAATCACCTTTGCAGAGCTTTTTGAGTCAGGCCCCAACAAGGGTCCTCCTGCCTTGTTCATTGGAGCCAATAGAATGAGAAGGTGTTTGGTTCAGGAGCAAAGGAAAGTCTTATTCTTTGATTAAAGAAGGAATAGGAGCGAGCTCCCATTCTAGAGCACATACTCTCCCCAATAGGGGGCTTGATTGGTGTTGTGGTGACAAGATCCTGCCTTAGCTATTGAGCAGGGATTCCCCTTTGCTCTGTGGTTGTAACTGCCCTGTTAGGGACAGGACATACTCTTGAGTTGTTGCAGTAGAGGCTCTGAGATCTGTTTCTTAGTGGTGCAAGGTCGGCAGGATAGGAGCAGTCCTACTGGGAGAGAAGCCACTGAGTAGTCCTCCTCGGGATATGTGCACCTGTGAATGTGCTCTGTTGTGTCCTCTTTTGCCCATTGTGTGGGCACACAAAGTTCACTGTTGGCAATGCTGTCATTCCCACCTTAACTGTGGGTATGCAGGCAATTGGCCCTGGTGACTCTCAGGCATTGGTCCACCAGGCCCTTTGTGCAGATTCACTGAGGTCAGGTCCCAGGACTGCAGTAGTTGTGCACTTGTACCCACTATGGGAGCTATGGAAGCAGCTCATACTCTGACCTGGCCCAATCCCAGTGCATACATGCCCACAAACCCCACAGCTGCTAAAGCCAGACCCATCTCAATTGCAAGAGCACTTGTCTTTTCATATGTTTTGCAGTTGCTGAATTTAAGAAGTTGTCAGCGGAGGTGTAACTCCCCAATTTGCACAGCTGTGAGGAGAGGTTTCAGCTCTTTTTACTTAGTCACAGGGCCCCTGAGGCTCAGCCGTGGTTTCAGCCCCACTTCTGCCTGTTCCTCTCATCTGAGTCTGTTCCAGAGGTTGCCAGAACATACAAGCCCGCCAGGCAGGAAGGAGCCGCGGTGGTGATCAGGGCAATTGCGCCACCCAGGTGGGAGGGTGCTGGGGTAGCAATTGGAATGCGAGAGCCCATCAGGTAGTGCTTGGGGTAAGCGGATCACCCAGGTTGAGGGCGGGCGGTTAGAGTCAGCAATGGCAGGGGCACTCGAGTCGGCTCCAGTGGTAGCCCTCCCAAATGCCAGTGGAGGCAGGGACCAGTGCTTGAGGAGTGAGGCTGCAATGGCAGCTCTGCTTTTTATGTATCACTCAACAATGATGCTTCACTTCTGTGGCAATCCAGGCTTCCTCCACAAGTTTTCCTGGTTGTGGAGCTCCTCACTCCTGTCCCCTCAGGCTGTCCCCTCACAGTCAACTACAGTCCCCTCCTCAGGTCTGCTCTCCAAACCCCATGTTCCAGCACTAAGGCCCCATGTGCACTGGTGTACACCTGTATCAGGCTGGGGCACACAGATCTGTGGTATAGAATATCTGTGTAGGTCACATTCTGTCCCATCTGCCACAGACTGGGCTGTTACCTCTTGTGATTATGAGTGGTATTCTTATGTGGGAACATCCTTATGCAATTTTCTTGTGCCCAATGTCTTTAGTGGGAGAGCTGGCTTGACGTGGGTGCCAGTCATCTCTTTATTTAGAGTGTGCTGGCTGTATCACCTTGGTAATGGATGAGGCTGGTAATGGAGAAGCTAGAGCCTCTGCAGGGAGTGAGGTGGGACTTCCTCTCTGTTCAGTTTCCATCACTGCTCTGTCAGGGTAAGAGTTTGCTCCTACATTGCTGGAGTGGAAACACTGAGGGTCAGGCATGAGCTGGTTCTGTTCTCTCCAAATGTGTTTTTCCTTCTGTCCCTTCTGGGATATTTTCCCCAAAGGTGGGGCATGCTGACACAAGTGGGGCTCATGTGCTTACAGAAGTTTGATGCTATGTCTGTGCAAGCATCTGCTGCTCCTCTCAGAGGCAACCCACAGTTGTGTCTTTTCTCTGGTTGTGACTGTCTCAGATCTAACACTGTGTTGTGGTGTGAAGTGAGTGGATCTGGACAGTTTTTTGGCTTAGGGTCGGAGTGCAGTGAGGCAGTTGTGAGAATTCTGGCAGTGTGGTCTGGAGTACTTCTTGAGTAAGCACTACCACCCAGTTGACTTGGTTGGTTCTGCATCTCAAGGTCAAGTCTTTTGACTGGTCCTGGCCACCCTAGATCCACTGCCAAGCCGTGGCATGGAGTGAGCAGGGCTGGGATATTTGCTTGGTTGGCCTGGGAAGTGCCGTGAGGTGCAACCACTAAGGCAAACCTCTCTCTGCCCTGCCTGGGAGCAAGCCAGCACCCATACACTCCTCATGATGGGAATATAAGCTTCTCCAGCCTTTCTATCTCTCCCACCAGTTCTTCAAGCAGCCAAGGGGGCTTGTCTCCTACTTGTAGGACCCCAGGACTGGTACACCAAGTCTGTGGCTCAACCCACTTATTCCCCAGGGTATATGTCCACCTGTGTAATCTTCCTTGTCCTCTTAGTTTCCTCCCAGAGGTACAGATCCCAACCCAATTGCTTTGCTTCCCTTCTTTCTGATTATGTGTGTATTTTTCTTTCAGCCTTGGTTGTGCAAGTATCCTGCTAGGTTCCAGTTAATTGTCCATGGGAATTTTTCCACACGTGGATGTATTTTTGATATGGTCATGAGAGGAAGGTGAGTTCCATTTTCTCTTACTCCACCATCTTGATCTTCCTGTTCTGCATCTGCATGAATCTTTTAAAGTGTCCATTTCATAAGGGTCAATTTGGATAGATAATATGATTTTTAAATCTAGTTAATTAGTCACATATAAAATGTACCATGTCATCCTGGGTTGGATGTGAAAAAGTGAGGAAGGATGCTGGATTGTGGAAGAAGATTCCATATGTGGAATCTTTTTCCTTAAGATACCTTATCCACATTCCATAAATGTGACCATCTAATCCATGGACAAGCAGGGGTATCCTGGTCAGCCCATGAATTAAATGATTGTAAAGTATAATTTTTCATTTGTTTGGAGGGAAAAGATAAGTAGAAATTGAACTGTCAATATTTTATTCCATATTCCAAGGCATCACCACTTCAACCTCTATATTAAATTTGATTGACCTCCTGTCAAGAGAAAGGGTCAGTAGCCTTTTTCTGTGAAGGGCCAGATAGTAAACATTTTCATTTTGAGCCATACATTTTTTTATTGCAACTACTCAACTCTGCCATTGTAGTGTAAAAGCAGCCACGGATAATATATAACAATGGGTATGGCTGTGTTCCAGTAAAACTTTATTTACCAAAAAAAAAAAAAAAATGGTATTTGGTCAGATATGGAAGGAAACCATAGCTTGCCAATCCACGCTCTAGAGAACTGTAAACCTGGCCAACACAAATAAAATAATGAATTTCATGTTTACAAAGAAATCACTAGGGGAATAAAGTCTCTCTTTAAAATGAATGACTTAATTTAACTTCAAAACACCATTACAAATCCCACTGGACTGGTAAACATTTATGCTGGTAATTGATGAGGTGATGCAGTTTCACTGTCCCTGATTTGTTCTGTTTCTCAATCATACACATACGTACACACATACACCCAATACCACCCCTTCCACACACAGTAGTGAGGTAGCTGCAATGTTTTTAAATTAATGCAAAGATATAAAGGGAGTTTAAGTTGTGCTCTTATTGGTGCAGTTGTAACTTTGAGGCATGAGGAATAAAATAACGTTCCCAAATTGGTAGAACATCCTTTTTCTTTTAGCATCTATCAAAAGCTTAAACACACCATGAGAGGTTCTAGGAAATATGAATAGATTTGAATGAGGACAAATAAATACCTGAAGTGACAAGTTGCAATTAAAGGGAATTAACAAAATTGGTCTTTGACATACTGATGTAGGAGGAGTTTTGTCCAATAAATTCCTCAACATTCTGTTGATGTTTCCCACACTTTCACCTCTCCTCCATTTACATCTTCTTTCATTATTTGGGTGGCTTTCTTCCTCAGTTGTGTAGAATCTTCAAGGCATCCAGAGCTCCCTACAATGGGACCCAACCTTGGACATTTTCACCTCCAAATTGCCACTTCTCTTCACTCTTCTTTTCCCATAATACAATTATAAATATAGATGATAGCAACCATTTCCATTAGTGAGCCTTCACACTTATATCAAGATAGATGCAAGACTTAGCTAATAAAAATATAAAGAGAAACCATAGGTACAGTGATTTTTGATATATAAGGCCAAAGTTATTGCTTGTGCAGTCTTTCACATGCAGTCAACTTTCCAATAGGTTTAGGCAAGCATGATAAAATGGACCAGATCACCTCATCACCTTGAAATTTGGGCTTAATAGACAGTTTTATATAAATATTTCTATTAACACCAAGAGTACCTTGCTCATGTGGCATTTTAGTAAAATAAGTTGTTACATAGGGATGAACTTCCCAGATAACTAAAATCGATTCTTTTAAGGAAAATGAGGAAAAAACACATTATTGTGTATTGCTTGCCAGGCATGATGTCAGATGTGTAATAACCTTGATTTATTTAGTTCTTCAATAATTATAAGAACTAAGTATTAATATGAAAAGTAAAAATTTTACAGAGAAGAAAATGCAGCTCTGAAAGGTTAAGTAACTTACCTAAGACCACAGAGGAAGAAGGGGCTGAATCTTAATTAAGCCTGGATAAATGAGCTTCAGAAAATTGAAACTTTATCACTTTTATCTTAGGTATATTTTAGAAAAAAAATCATAACCTAATTTTTCCTTAATATTTTATTTTATTCCAGTTTGCTAAACTTGCTTTTATTCCTACTTCTTTTGTCCGTCTATTCCATGTAAGACTAAGAATTGAAGAAATGACATTCCTCAGTCTCTGAAATACAGAAAAGTACAACAGATGTTGAACAGAATGTTGACTGTGAGGCAGATAGGAGTTCTAGCTTTGGGTGGAATTTGGCCTTGGTTTATTTGCTGCTGTTTATGTCAGAGTAGAATGTGTGACCTAATACTCCTTCAGAGACTAGAGTTACAGGGATGCTAATTCCTACCTCATAGCGTTGTTGTGACAAGTAAGTAAAATTACTTGATAAAGTAGCTAGACATTGTAAGACTTTACCAAATGTTGCTTAATAGTATTGAACTTTGTTCAGAAAAATATAAACTCGACTTGAAATTAGCATCAGTTTCATTAGAACTAAAGGAAGTCCTAGAACTTTTGCAAACTATGCTGAGTTAAGCATGTATAGCAGTCACTGGTAGTTACCTACCCAATATCCGTTTCCTTTTACTTACTTGACAGGGTATCCCTAATATTGTTTAAGGCAAAAATGTGTCTCATTAAACTTTCACCTTCCCTGCCCTTGTACTAAGAGTCCATGTGAACCAGTTCTTACCAATGAGACTAAGTAGACGGCTTAGTCTGAGTGTTCCTGGTAAGCTTTTGTCTTCAGAGAGTCTGAACACTCTGCTGAGTGTTCCTGGGTAAGCTTTTGCCTTCCTTACTGTTATTGGATCGATTTTTGTATCCTCTCCAAACTCATCTGTTGAAGCCCTAGTTTCCAGTGTGATGGTGTTTGGAGGTGGGGTCTTTGGGAGATAATTAGGCTTAATTAGGTCATGAGGGTGGGGCCTTCATGGTAGGATCAGTGCCGTTATAAGAAGAGGAAGAGACAGACATCTCTCTTTTTTTCCCAAGGAAAGACCATATGAACACAGCGAGAAAGTGATTGTCTATAAGCCAGTGTTGGGAAACTTAATAGTCTTGTTCAGGCTTCAGAGACAACAATAAGCCTTTGACAAGGACCCTGAAAGAAGCTACATCCCAAACTGCTGGACTATGTGCAGATCAGCAGAAACAGCGAAAGTAGGTCTTGAGAACCAACAGATAAAGAAGGGAGTAAGCCATGAAGTTTCCTGGACCTTGGGAATCTGGCCAGCTCCCAGAGATCAACAAACATTCTGAAACTCACGACTAAAGTATCAAAGCATTATGATGATAGCCAGAGCTGCATATTTGCACATAAGCTGATGGTTATCAGCTTGCTGCTTGACGTTAAAAGAAGGACTCCTTTGGACTGCACACTGAAGTGCACCTGTGGAGTGGATGCACTGCCAAGGACCTTCCCAACTGGGACTCCAGATTGCTGTTCCAGGGACTTCCCAGCATTGCTTGGGTCTGGATGTAGGTGTTTCCCCAACTGGTGATGTATACGCTTTTATTTCTATCTCTCTACATATATTGCTTTTTCTCCCAACTTGGTGATGTAAGTTCTCCCAAATTGGTGATGTATGTACATTTACGTCCGTCTCTGTCTCTGTTTCTCTCTCTCTACATATATATATTGCTTGTCCTTATATTGTGACTTACTACTAATATAATAAATTTCCTTATTTCTTGCTTATTAAAGTGTGGAGTGGTTATTTTGCTGATGAATCTTCTGAACCTGAAGCTGAAGGTGAGTCTTTCAGCAAACAGCCAGGAAGAGACTTTTCACCAGACACCAAATTCCCTGGCCCCTTGATCTTGAACTCCCCTGCCTCCAGAACTGTGAGAATATAACTGTTGTTTAGGCCACCTACTATATTTTATTTTGCTATTGCAACCTAAATAGTCTAGGACCCTAACAATAGAGGATAGATGAAGCTGTTGCTACCCAATCCCCACTTCTTTCTGCTTTAACTGCAAATGTGATCTCCAAAGCTAAAGCAGACATCTTGTAATCAGAGAGTAACATGTGTAAAAGCCAACATACTAAGGATGAAATATCAGAAAGACAGAAAGAACTTGGGTCCTTGGTGGTATTTTTGAGCAGCTAACATGTAATCATCTACTTTCAAACTCCTTCTTACCTGAAAAAATGAAATTCTTAATTATTTAAACTACTGCGGGTTGGGTTTCCTGCTAGTTGCAGCTTAAAGCATTCATAAAAGTGAGAAATGGCTATGGCTCATTATTACTCAACTTTATCCACACCAATAATTCAATTATTCTTTCTTAGCAATTTCAAAAGCAGCTGGATATAACAAATCTTCATTAAGTCGATCTTCTCAACAAATACATTTTTAAAGGTGTAAGTAACAAGGTAGAATCTCTATTAAAAATAAATTGTTTAACCTTCAAGTATTCTTTAATAAATTTTTTAAGGAGCCCCTATTATTTAGAGAAATCACCAAATTTAATAATAACCTCTTCAGAAGCATTTCTTTAGGCTATTTGTTTCTTTGGATACTACTTTGCAGATGATACTAGTATGAAAGATATATTTTTATCAGCACCTGGGAGACTGTATTTTCAGGCAGTCTTCAGCCACAAAAAAGAAAAAGTTCTTTTCTCTGTAAAGAACTGATAGAATTGGGTAGATTTTGTTAATTGCTTTAAAGGATCCAATATTGGGGTATCTGAAAATACAATTCAAACACCTGCATTTATTTATAAATTATTTGCAGCAGTCATTGGAGGCCTGCATGTCACCAATGTTTTACCTATACCTTTGCCTGTCTATGCATTCCAATAAATGACATTTGCATGAAATAACAAATAATGTTCATCGGGTCTTTAATTTTCATAAACTGGAATGCTCTTGATATGTGTTGTTCATTTTAAATACTATTACACTGTTCCCCTGGTTTACTTCTAATTACTTCACATTTCCCAAATCACCATCTAGTCTTAGATATACCAGGCACATGGACTTGGGGCTAAAGAACACCTGTGCTTTTTGAGAATTTAGCTTTCTTCTCTTTTTAGATCACACCAGAGATAATTTTTTTTTTTTAAGTTGTAACCACTCAAATTCTTGAGCTTTTGGATCAGGCACTCCAAATACTTAGTATAGAGATCTGGGATATAGAGAACCAACCAGCAAACACTAACCAACTGACCAAACAAAACTCTTTGGCTTACACAGAAAATCAGTCAAAGTCAAAACTATGAAATAGGACATACTTCTTCTCAATGTCCTTCCCATTAACCTATTCTGTTTCTCGCTTTCTTTTCGTGAAACTGAAGAGCCCAGTTGTTCAGGTTCTTCCTGTTGTCTGGAGCCTTATATTTAAAATTTTTCTATACATTATGTTCCTACGCACAGAAACATGCCTATGTTCTATTCCTTCAGTATTCCTCTCTTGACTAAGTGTCATATTGAAAGGGAACTTGACATGCTATTTAAAATGAGGCCTTAATATATTTATTTTCCAAAATTAGTTGAATTATAAAAGAGTGTGATTCCTTATTCAAAATAATTAAAAACCTTTGGGGTTCTAGTGTAAGGTATTAAAAGACACTTACAACTAGTGGAATTATTTGGGGAATGAGGTACATTCTTGTTTTCTCACAAATGTTCTTTAGATAGATTGTTTTCTAAATCACCTTAAAAATGGTCAAATTTACCTTAATGATTTCAGGTCCTGACCAATGGGAGAAATAAAATTATAAAAACTATTTTTAAGATTATATATCAAGCCATAGAGAGATTTAGCTACTCTCCTAATTTTTTTCAAATGTCACACAATGACTTGTCAGTATGGATAAAACTGAATTTTCTCCAATTTTAATTTAGGATGTTCTCAGTAAATTACTATACACTTATGATTCTGTTGTCTTGCCATGGCCAATATTTATTGTGACACAGTCAAGGTCAGATTTTCAATTCTATAAGTGAGCAATTGCATGTAGACCAACAGTATTGGTTAAGAGGTGAGCAATCAGTCAGTCCCAAACACCTAGATTGACCATGCAGTTATTTCCTCTTAAGATGTGATCAACCTAACTCTTGATAAATATAAATCAGTGTTATTTAAATAGCATCTTGAAAGAACACTGTACCACCTTCTAAAAGCATTTGCCTTCAGCGGAATTGATAACTAAATGTCCATATACTCTGAATAATAAGACCATTGGAAGATCTGCTATAGATTTTGATGTGCAAGGAGTAATCATTTGAATTTACATAACATATACACTTAAAAAAAACCCTTTTAACTGAAATCCAGATAAAAAGAAAATAATTCTACGTTATAGTCTCAGGAGAGCAGTGGCTGAGTGGGTGCATGGAGTAGGAGAGCCTTAGAGACTTCAGTAGGTGTCCTGACGTTAATACTCGGATACAGATGTTTCCACTTCTGTGGCTAGAAAAAAGAAAGCCAAATGTGACCATTTGTCAACACGTGGAGAAAACTTTAAAGAGATGATTGTGCATAAAAAATAAAAAAGATTTTCTAAACAGCAGTCTGTCCGAGAAAAAAATTACTCAATTAAAAAAAGGGAAACATTAAATGGAGATACAAAATTATTTTGAGGGTTGAAAAATCCAGTCAGTTAAAGTTTTGCAATATATAAAACGTTGTAATTCCTCTTTTCAAATGTTTTTTCTTTTTTAGGAAAATCCATAGGCTATCGATGGTATTGTCAGCAATGGTAAAAAATCTTAGAATGGTTGAATGATTCTTCTAGATTCTATGATATTTTTCTGAACCTGGGATTCAAAGATCTGAGCAGCTCTATACTCCCTATGATTGAAAATATGGTGAAAACATGTATCTAAACTAGTGACGTACTGATCTTTGCTCTTCTCTGTAGAGGATCCTGTAGAGGACCCATTTTTCACACTTTGTTACTTTCAAACTTCAGAAATAAGGAGAAAATGGTCTTTATTTTCTCCTCTTATTGCTGTAGAAAGTGGAAGATACTTCAAAGAGCATTTTATCTAAGCAGAATTTTTCTGTATTCTGTTGGTCTTACACAATAGTATTTGAGTATATGTTTCCTGATTAGTATTTCTCATTAAGACATAGATAATAATCTGAAGAACTGCTGCTGGATATTTTTGGACTTCACATAAATATACATGAATGTGGATGGCAGGAAAACAGTAAATAACAATGCAACACTGAGTGATTAGAGTCTAATATGCTATGTCGTCAAGGGAGAAATGTGGGCTCAATTTCCTGTTGTAGCCTCTTATAACTCACCCAGACCTTAATGCCAAAGGGACTGAGAATTAGTCTCTGTAAATATGTTTGGTATTTTGCTTCCAAACCAGAGAAGGAGTCAGATTTCTAATTCCAGAATTATCCTTCCTCCTTATTTATGTTTTATGTTCATTTATGTTTTAAAGTATGTGATCAATTACACTGATACATTTCTGTGCAGTTGGAAGTTTTTAAAGGTCTTTCTAAAAAAAGGGAAGGAAGATAGAAAAATGATACACAAATAAAAATACATTGTGTTCATCAGACACAATCATTAATCATTTCTAACTTGGAAAATGAGCAAACATTTAAAAAATTTCTCTTCTTTTGCAATCCATCTTTATGCCATGTGGCAAACAACCTCCTGTGCACTCTTGATTTTTGTCTCTTATTCAGCATGCTAGTGTTGCCTTTGCTGGCCTAAGTGTCTATGTTAATTCATAGACTACCCACTCCTTTCTTTGTCCACAGCTGTTTCCCTGAACAAGGTATTATGGGCTGGATTGTGCTGTTTATTTTATAGGCAGTGAAGCTGAGATGCAGAGATGGAGACATTGGCCTTGAGTTATGGCCTGACTTAATGCCAAAGACAAGAACTAATGGCTTTCTAGTTCCTAGTCTTATGAAATACCAGCATTTTATTCCTCATCTCAGCTTCATAGTCTTTTCTTTAAATCAGGCCTAACGGCTTTACCACAACACTGAGTACCAAACACCTGCACTTAGCATCCTGTAGATGGGCTGTCAGGACAAGAATCTAAAATAAATGGTCAGGGAGAAAATCAAGATAGTGGAGTAGGAGGATACTGAGCTCACCTCCCTTACAACCACATCCAAAATACATCTACGTGTGGAGTAATTCTCACTGAAAGCTAACTGGAAACTGGCAGAAAGAGTCTTCTACAAACACGGCTGTAAAGAGAGATACCCATGGAGTCAGGTATGAAGGAGAAAGAAGCAATCTGGTTGGGACCTGAGCCCCTAAGAGAGGACACAGAAGAGGAGAGGATATCAGAGACTCAGAGATTCTCCCTGGGTAGTGAGCAGTGAGCAGTTTGAACCACATATTGGGCATTCCAGTACTGGGGTCTGATGTTGGGGAGATGAATCCCCTTAGCTGGTTTGAAAATCCGTGGGACTTACAGGACAGTTGTAAGAAACTTAGGCTCTGCTCTTGAAGAGTAGGCATGTGCTTGCTTACTCCTGGGAACAAGACAGAGGAAGCAGATTGAAACTGCCCAGGGTTCTGGCTGGTTTCCAGCTACTGCCACAGTTCATGACCTGGCCTGTGCTGAGTGCCAATCCAGCCCCTCTAGCTCCAGTGCATTTCCCTACTAGGATGAAGGAAGCTATTGTCTAAAAGAGTGTGTACTTGAGGGGATGGAGCCAGCTCAGACCTAGCACTGCATCTGAATAGGGGGAGGACAGCCATTTCTGGCATTCATGGAGGTGGCAGATTGGAAGCTGTCTCAAGCTCTAGCTGGCATGCTGAGACCATTCCAGTGTGTGTGCTGGTGTGTGTCAAGCACCCGATCCAGCATCTCTAACTCTGGTGCACTTTGCCACTAGGACAAAGGCTGCCATTGTCAAGGAGAGTGCACAGTTGCTGGGGATGTAACTGGCTCAGACCCAGCACATCTGAATGGGGCAAGGGTGGCCACTGCTGGTCTCATAGAAGTGTCAGATTGGGAGCTATCTCAAGCTTTGACTGGTGTGTTGGGACCATCCCAGTGTCCACCTTGGACTCGCACCAGGTGCCCACTCTGGCCCTCTTCCTCCAGCACTGCTCCCCATTAGAACAAACATGATCATGTCAGATCCAGCTTCCCCACCAAAGCCACTGGGACCACAGGGTGCATAGGAATGCTCCCACACAAGGATACCCATTCAAAACTGGGATAGGTAATGTTTCATGTAGTTTCATAGAGGCAGAGAAAGTTAAACAAAATGAGAAGACAGAGAAATTTGTTTCAAATGAAAGAACAAGAAAAAAAAACCTGAAAACAAAACTTATGAGAGATAAATAACAAAATAAAGAATTCAGAGCATTAGCATTACAAGAATGTTAGCTGAACTTGGGTAAAGAATAGATGAAAACAATGATAATTTAAACAAGGAAAGAGAAAATGTAAAAAAGAAACACTCAGAGATGAAGAATACAATAAATGAAATTAAAAACTCACTAGAAGGAATTAACAGCAAACTAGGTGGTACAGAAGAATGCATAAATGATCTGGAAGGTAGAATAATGGAAAACAAAGAGAAGAAGAGCAAATCAGAAGAGCAAAAAGAAAAACAAATTTTAAAAATGAGAATAGTTTAAGGGACTTCTGGGACATCAAGCAAACTAACATTCACAATATAGGGGTCCCAGAAGGAGAAAAAAGAGAAAGAAAATTGTTGAAAGTGTATTTGATAAAATTATGGTTGAAAACTTCCTGAACCTGAAGAAGAAAACATATATCCATGTACAGGAATCACAGAGAGTCCCAAACAAGATGAACGCTAAGAAACCCACACCAAGACTATCATAATTAAAGTGGCACAAGTTAAAGATGAAGAGAAAATCCTAAAGGCAGCAAGAGAAAAATAAGGAGTCACATAGAAGATAACCCCCATAAACCTATCAGATGATTTTTCTGCAGGAACTTTTTAGATAAGAATAAAGTGATTTGATATATTTAAAGTGATAAAAGGGAAAAATCTATAACCTAGGATACTCTAACCACCAAGATTATTATTCAGAATTGAAGGAAAGATAAAGAATTTCTCAGATAAGCAAAAACTAAAAAGAGTCCATCAATACTGAACTGACCCCCCAAAAAGTGTTAAAGGGTCTTCTCTAAGTGGAATAGAAAAGACTAAAACAAAAAGCAAGAATTTACAAAAGGTAATATCCCATTAGTAAAGGCAAATATATAGTTAAGGTTATGGATCAACCACTTAAATAAGTTACTATAAAGATTAAAAAGACAAAATTGTAAAATCAACTATAACTACAATAAACAGTTAAGGGATAAACATGGAGATGTAAAATATGACACCAAAAACAAAAAGTGGGGGAGGGGAGTAAAAAAAGTCAATTTTTTAGAATGTGTGTAAACTTAAAGACTGTGAGTTTAAAACAAGCAGGTATAGTTATAGGTCAACATATATAATTCCCATGGTAATGACAAATCACAACCCTATAATAGATACACAAAAATTATACAAAAAAAAATACAAGCATATCACTAAAGAAAATCATCAAGCCACAAGGGAAGAAACCAAAAGAACAGAGAAAAGCTACAAAAACCATGAGAAAACAAGCAACAAAATGGCAATAAGTACATCCTAATCAATAATCACTTTAAATGTCAATGGATTACATGCTCCAATCAAAAGACATAGAATGGATGATTGAATAAAAAAGATAAGACTTACCTATATGCTGCCTACAAGAGACACACTTCAGAGCCAAAGACATACACAGACTGAAAGTGAGGAAATAGAAAAATATATTTCATGTAAATGGAAATGAAAAGAAAGCTGGAGCAGTAATACTCATGTCAGACAAAGTAGACTTTAAAACAAGGTCTACAGCAAGAGACAAAGAAGGGCATCATATAATAATAAAGGGATCAATACAATAAAAGGACATTACACTCATTAACGGATAAGCACCTAACACAGTATCACCTAAATATACAAAGTAAACATTAACATACATAAAGAAAGAAGTTGACAATAATACAATAGTAGTAGGTGATATTAAAACCCCACTTACATCAATGAACATATTGTCCAGACAGAAAATCAATAAGGAAACAGTGGTATTAAATGATACATTAGACCAGTTAGATGTTAATAGATATCTACAGGACATTCCATCCAAAAGGAGAATAATATACATTTTTCTTAAGTGCATATGGAATGTTCTCTAGGATAGATCACATTCTAGCCACAAAACAAGACTTAGCAAATTTAAAAGAACAGAAATTATATCAAGCATTTTTTCCAACCACAATAGTATGAAACTAGAAATCAATTACTGGAGAAAACTGGGAAAAACACAAATTAACGGGACTAAACAGCATGCTACCAGTAAACCAATGAGTCAATGAAAAAAATCAAAGAGGAAATTAGAAAATACTTAAGTCAAATGAAAATAAAAACACAACTTTCCAAAATCTATGGGACACAAATATAACAGTTCTAAGAGGGAATAATGATACAGGCCTACCTCAAGAAACAAGAAAAATCTCAAATAAACAATGTAACCTATCATATAAAGGAATTAGAAAAAAGAAAAAACAACAAAAAAGCCCTAACTTAGCAGAAGCAAGGAGATAAGATCAGAGAGGAGATATATATATATATATATATATATATATATATATATATATATATATATATATCTCCTGGAAATATATATTTATATTTCCTGGAAATATCTCTCTATATATATAATATACAGACAAAAAAAAAAGCAATCAAAAATCAATAAAACTAAGAGCTGGTGTTTTAAAAAGATAAACAAAATTGATAAGCCTCTAGTCAAGCTCACCAAGAAGAAAAGCCAGAGAGCTCAAATAGAGAAAATAAGAAATAAAAGAGGAGAAATTACAACTGATACAACAAATACAGAGATACAACAAATCATAAGAGAAGTCTACAAACAGTTATATGCCAACAAATTGGAAAACTTAGAAGAAATGAGTAGATTTGTAGGAACATATGTCTTCCAAAACTGAGTCAAGAAGAAATAGACAATCTAAACAGACCAATCACTAGTAGTGAAATTGAATTAGTAATTTAAAAACTCCCACCAAACAAAAGTTTGTGACTGGACGGCTTCACAGTGGAATTCTACCAAACATATAAAGAAGAATTAATGCCTATCCTTCTCAAATTATTCCAAAAGTTGAAGAGAAGGGAGCAATTCCAAATTAATTCCTTGAGGCCATTATTACTTTGATACAAAAACCAGAATAAAACACTTCATAAAATGAAAATTACAGTCCAATATCCCAGAAGAACATAGATGCAAAAACCTCAACAAAATATTAGCAGTCTGAATTCAAAAAGATATAAATTTTTATGATCCTTTGATCATTCACCATGAGCAAGTGGGATTTATCTTGGAGATGTAAGGATGGTACAATATTTGCAAATCAATCAATGTGTTACACCATAGTAACAAAAGGAAGGATAAAAATTGCATAATCATCTCAGTAGATTCAGAAAAAGCACTTGACAAAATTCAACATCCATTCATGATAAAAACTCTCATTAAAGTGGATATAGAGGAAACGTATCTCAGCATAATAAGGGCCATTCAAGACAAACCCACAGCTAACATCATACTCAATGGTGAAAAACTGAAAGCTTTTCCTCTAAAATCAGGAACAAGACAAGGATGCCCACTCTTGCCACTTCCATTTAACATTGTATTGCAAGCCTTAGCCACAACAATCAGACAAGAATATATAAAAGGAATCCAAATTGGAAAAGAAGTAAACCTATCACTATTTGTAGATGACATGACACTATATATAGAAAACCGTAAAGAGATCCCCCCAAAACAATTCGAACTAATCAATTAATTCAATACAGCTGTAAGATACAAGACTAATATACAGAAATCTGTTGCTTTTTATATACTAATAATGAACCATCAGAAAGAGAAAGCAAGAAAACATCCTATTTACCATCACATCAAAATAATACTTTGATATATATTTAGCCGATGATGTGAAAGATCTATACTCTGAACACTATAAGACATTGATGAAAAAAAATTGAAGACTATACTAATATATGGAAAAGTATCTCATGCTCATGGATTGAAAAATTAATATTGTTGAAATATCTATACTACCCAAAATAAAATATAAATTTAATGTAATCTGTGTCAAAATACCCATACATTTTCTCAGAACTAGAACAAAAAAATCTTAAAATTTATGTGAAACAACAGAAGACCACAAATAACCAGAGTAATCCTGAGAAAAAAGAACACAGCTGGCAATATCATTATTCAAAGCAATGAGGTACTGGCACACACACACACAAAAATGTAGATCAAAGGAACAGAACAGAGCTTAGAAATAAACCCATGCACTTAGGTCAATAAGTGGTGCTGGGAAAACTGGACAGTTACATGTAAAAGAATGACTTTAGAACATTTGCTCATACCATATACAAAAATAAACTCAAAATGAAATAAAGACCTAAATGTAAGACTGGAAACCATAAAACTCCTAGAATAAAACATAAGTAGAACACTCTTTGACATAAACCATAGCAATATTTTTTGGCTATGTCTATTTAGGCAAAGGAAATAAAAGCAAAAATAAAGAAATGGGACCTCATTAAATTAAAAAGCTTTTGCACAGCAAAGCAAATCACTGACATAACAAAAACACAACCTATTAAATGGAGAAAATATTTACAAATGATATGACCAATAAGGGATTAACATCTAAGATATATAAACAGCTCATACAACTCAATATCAAAAAGCAAACAACCCAATCTAAAAAATGGGCAGAAATCCTGAATAGACATTTTTCCAAAGAAGACATAGACATGGCCAACAGGCACTTGAAAAGATGCTGAATATCACTAATCATCAGAGAAATGCAAATTAAAACCATACCTGTCAGAATGGCTGTCATCCAAAAGTCCACAAATAATGAATAATGTTGGGGAGGATGTGGAGTAAAGGGAAACCTCATACTCTCTTGGTGAGAATGAATTTGGTGCAGCCAACAGTATGGAGTTTCCTCAAAAAACTAAAAATAGAACTACCGTATGATCCAGCAATTACACTCCTAGGTATATATCCAAAGAAAATGAAAACATTAATTTTAACACATACATGCACCCTGATGTTCATAGTAGCATTATTTAAAATAGCCAAGTAACATAGGTGTCCATAAATAGATAAATGGATATAGAAGTTGTGGTATGGGTATATATATATATATATATATATATATATATATATATATATCCATGCAACAACATGGATGGGCCTGAGAATTTTATGCTTAGTAAAATAAGTCAGAGAAAGACAAATAATGCATGTTGTCACTTATATGTATAATCTAAAAAATAAAATGAATGAATATAACAAAACAGAAACAGACTCACAGATATAGAGAACAAATTAGTGATTATCAGGAAAAAGAAGGGCAAGATGGGGTAGGGGATTTATATTATGTATAAAATAAATAAGTTACAAAGATATATTGTACAGCACAGGGGATATATACAATATTTTATAGTAACTTTAAATGAAATATATTCTATAAAAATATTGAATCATTATGTTGTACACCTGAAACTAATACACTATTTTAAATCAACCATATTTCAATTAAAAAGAAAAATGGAAAAATATAAAAGTAAAATAAAACAGTAGAATAAAATAAATGGTCTGAAGCCTGCTTCAAGAAGACAAATTGGCCTTATGATTTTAGTTCCTGTTTTTTTCCCAAATTCCACTGACATGGACAAAGGAATATAAACATGGAAAAATCTGTATGAATTGCAAAACAAGGAAGAGTGCCCTTCTCATGCCAGAGGAATTTCAGTAATATACATTCAAGTTACGCCAAGTTCCAGAATGGGCTCTCACCAAACTGTGAATCACTGTGTAAGAGCTAGCAGGAGCAAACCCTTGACAAGTTAGGGCGGAGAGCAAATCTTAGTTCTTCCACAAACTGTGAGGATGAGTTGTGTCACGAAATAGTGGTAGTCATCTGCATGCATTCTCAGCTAACATTTAATACAGAAGACATGAGCTTTAGGGAGCTGCCATCATTGGGAATGTTTCTCTCTCAGGACTAGACTTATATGTAATACTTTTATAATATTGAGAGTAGAATGTCAGGGTTTCAAAATCAGAACCTGTCTAACGGTTTTCACATACACTGTATCTCTTACTAAATGCAATGCCTACACAATATTATACCCTTTCCTCTCCTTTTAGTCCTCAGCTGAAAGGTGGGAGTCTTTACTTGGCTGAAGTTTCTTTGCTTCAGAGCCGAATGTTCCCATAGTGCTAGAAGGGTGATGAGAGTGTCTAGGCCTTATGTCTGAATTTCAGTGGGCTTGACTGGGCTTCTCTTCCAGCAAGTTGGAAGCATTGCTCTGAACTTAAACTCTTTTGCTTGGGCTCAGAGGGCAGAGATTTTGCTGATATTGAAATATATTTATAGCCTTTCAGTGCTTAATACCAAAAGACCTCTTTTCAAATAAAGATCTAATAAACCTGCCTAGTTGGATCTCATTTGATTTCAACAAGCTAGCTTCCCTCTTGATCCATAAGGAAGTCATCAACATCTGTATGTTTCCTAATGAAAGACACAGCATACATGAGATTTGCATATGTGCTTTAGTCTTTCTCAGTACATCCATGCAGTCGTCTTGCAAGAACTTTATCATAGCTGGTCTAGGAACGATGGTTTTTACACAAAACATAAAAATATTTTACATAAAATAATTTTAAAATACTTTTCCAAAAAGTGGAAAAATCATTCCATGGTGGTGCCAAGGGGAAAATTTGGCACCTTTTGGTGTTTTCCTGATGGTCCCCAAAAAGAATGAGCTAAGTATAGCAGGTGGTCCTGCCCATGTCTTGCTTCTAATAAATCATGTCCATTAGAAAAGGGAAGACAATACCCTTGTTCATTTTGAGACTTAAGGGCACACTGAAAAGAAACCCTTTACCACAGCTATAGAGTTCCTGACCTGAGGCAACTTCTGCCCATCCCCAGCTTCTGTGTCCTAACAAACAATCCAACTCTAATCTATTGAAATAGACACAGGAAATCTGAAACCTGCCTTATTTCCCTTATATGGGCCACAAAGAGTTTACAAAGAACAGACAATCTTTTTAAAAAGTCTCCTGTCCTAATTCTGGACAATAGACAGTTCTTTCCTCCCATCTAACCACCCACACTTTAAGGATGGAAAAAGTAGAGAAATATCAACAGACATACAAAAAAGTCTCATCCCTTCATCAGAAAGGAATTTAAAGAATCAGAGTAAAAATCTGCCTATGAAGCAAGCTTACTACATGGTACTAGAGATAACTGCAGAAACTTTATTCTGTGTTTTTGAAAAGGCTTAAAAGGGCATTGCATCTATGAAAAGGGAACACTTTAAGTTAACAAATGATAAAAAACGCATCCTCTTGCTTTATAATATAAAAATACTTTATAATATAAAAATGGATCTTTTCTATGCTTTTGAATTTTATCAGTATTGAACAGATACAGCAATTGTATGCTATAGAAGAAAGGTAAATGTGAACACCAGGACACAGAGGAAGTTCACAGTGATATAGGATGTTTACCATGAATTAAGAAAGAGTCATGATGAACTTATTCAGGAGATCAAATATAATGGGACTTCCAGAGGGAGAAATAGAGCTGGTACTGAAGAAACAGTAATCACAGAAAAAATTACAAAATTTCCTGAGGCTCAAGAGAGACTTGAATCTTCACATCAGTTATGTAATTGGGAAAAAATAATTAAAATTATCCCTGTTTAGAAAATCTTCCTGGAATTTCTGTATTCAGGTAAAAATTTCTGGCAGCTACCAATCAAACTTTTGTTTGAAAATATTCACTTCCAGAAGACAATGACAGAGCACTGCCAGAGTTTTGCAGCAAAAATCACAGTGACCCAAGTATTATATATCCAACCAAAGATTACTTATGTACAAGAACAATAGAGAAACATTCTGAGATATGGGAAGAAATCAGAAAGTGAATTACTAATGTGCAACTCCTGGAAATATAAATCAATAAAATATTTGCAGCTAACTGAGAAATGCATTGAAATGAAGAACTTAATGAGAAAGATTGGGGAAAAAAATAAATAGCAGTGAGAAACAAAACCTGTAAAACACAGAGGTAAAGCTAAGTAGTTATTGCTATTATTATTTTAGGATTATTGAAAAAATAGAAATACAATGGAAGAAATAGTAAATAACAACTTTAAACTATCCCTGATTATTCCTACAAAAGCTAAGAGGTGAGGTAGTATGGTGAGGATTGTTCATTGTTCACAAAAATCAATTCAGCCCTCCTGCCACAGAAATGGAAGCTGGGCCTATGGTGGACTACATTGTTTGTTAGACTATACTTAACTCTTCTGGATATATGTGTTTGTATGACTATCATTTTGTAAAAGAATGAGAGCAGAAGAGACAGATTCCACTTCCAGGTCTGAAACTTAAAACACCAGGCATGCCGTTTTGAACATGGAAGTGATCCAGCTTTAACCATGAAGATGGCAGCAATGTCGAAACTTATGAGGGACAATGCCTTGAAAGGAACTTGGGTTCCTCATTAAATGAGGAGCAAGGCCGTTCTTATCTGGACCATTCACATTTGGTCTGTTCTGTGTGTGAGAAATAAACTTCTTTCTTAAGCCATTTGCTATGGGGTCTTTTTGTTACAATAGATAGGTTTTATTAGTTTTATGGCTTATGTAGGTCATGTGAGAGAAAAAAAAGTGTTCATAAAGCAATGCACAAAGCTATTCATGTTGATATAAGGTACAATCTAAACATATAATTTTAAAATAATAATTGGATCATCTTACACATATTTTTATGCAAATTGATTTTTTCCCAATAAACAATATTTTTTTGGCCATCTTCCATGCCAATATATAAAGAGTTATACATTATTTGTAACTTTCAAATAATGCTCTGTATCATGGTGGTTCCATGATGTATTTAACTCTATTTTCCTCTATTTGTGCATTGTATTTTCCCCTAATATTTTGCTATTGCAAATTATTCTACAGTGAAATGTTTTACACACATATGTAAGAATTGCTGTAGAATAGGTAGTCTAGTAGTGGAATTTCTGGTTTAAGGGTATGCACAAAAGGGGCTGCAAAACTGAACTTTGGAGACTGGCAGAGTCAGAGGTGGGTGTTCTAAGCAGTTCTCACAGCTGGTTGTTCTGCTGATATTTAAGACTGGCTAGAGTCTTCAGCTATAGTGTAACTCAAGATTTTTCTCTCTTGGCTTGGTTGGGGCCCCATGAAGTCCCTGACTAATTCAGCCCTACTTCAGATTCCATTTGCTGCAGGCCCCTGAGTGAATGCTGCACCCTCCATCAGTCTACTGAGTGGATTTCACACCAGCTTCTGTGGCAGAGCTACTTCATCTTGCTATAGTAGGATTGGCCTCCATGGCAAGCCTAGTAATTACTAGTGTCCATACCAGCTGGGACTTGGGAGTGGACTGAGATGGCTAAGCCTCCTTCTGAATAATACTGCACCACTACAGTTTCTAAACTGGTGTGGGGCAACAACTCCCCTTTAGACTTTATTTAATAATAAGTTACACAATATACCTACCCCTCTCTGAGTTAAAGCCCAGAAATGGCAAAGCAGGCCACTCATCTGACCATTTTAACCATTGACATACCCTAATACCCATCTCTCAAAACAACTCCTCCCTGGAAGGGGCACATTTCCTTTCATTTTCCCTCTGTAATAGCTTCCCTCTTCCTGACTCCTCCTAAGCCTATCAGAGTACAGGTAGATTCCCTCTAGATTAGAAAAGAAATTTATGAATTAAGTTCTACAATCTTGATTGTTATTATACTAAAGAGGGAGATGAAGGAATTTGGATATTATCTCCCTTTCATGAGAAGGGATACACAATATTTTATATATTTCATTTCCAGCTCTGTCTTCAGGGCTGAGTAAGCTTCCAGTAAAATTTTTGGAATAAATGAAAAAAATTAATATGTATATATTGACATTTTCATTGGTTTTTCATTATGCATACAGGGTTTTCATACAGAAATATTTTAGTTTTTTTGCAGCCAAACCTATCAATTTTTTCTTTTATGGTGTTTGAGTTTCAAGCCTTCCTTAGAGAAGTTTTTCTAATGTCATAAGATTTGTCATCACATGAAAAAAGAAAAGGCAACAGACTCACAGACATAGAGAACAGACTTGCAGTTGCCAAGGGGTAGGGGTAGGGGGAAGGGGTGGATGGGGAGTTTAGGATTAGCACATGCAAACTATTATATATAGAATGGATAAGCAGCAAGGTCCTACTATATAGCACAGGGAACTATATTCAATATTCTGTGATAAAGCATAATGGAAAAGAATGTGAAAAAATTTACAAATGTATAACTGAATCACTTTGCTGTATAGCAGAAATTAACACAACATTGTAAATCAACTATACTTCAATAAAATAAATTTTAAAAAAAGGCAATACTGGGAAAACTGGTAAAAACTGAATGAAGTCTGGTAATTAATAGTAATGAACCAATGTTTTGATCATCAGTTTTGACAAATGTACCATGGTAACATAAGAGGTTAACAATAGGGGAAATTGGTGAGAGGTTTACAGTTTATGGGATTCTTCTGTATTATGCTTTTAACTTTTTTGTAGATTTAAAATTATTCTAAAGTAAAGGTTTATACAAAAGTTTATATTTTCTCTGATCATGTTTATAGTTTTGATTTTAGTTTTAGGTTTTTTTTTTTTTTAAACATCTTTATTGGGGTATAATTGCTTTACAATGGTGTGTTAGTTTCTGTAGTTTTAGGTTTTAAGACCACATTGAAATGACTTTGCTGTTGTTGTTATTGTATTGTGTGAAGTAGAACACCTTTTTCTTTTTCCCTTATGGACAGTCAGTTGTTCTGGTTTGAAATGCTGCTATATAATATATATTCTATAAGGGAAGTGCACTCTTTTTTCAAAAATGTTTTAACTCTTCTCATATATTTCTTCTTCCAAATTGATTTTATAATCAGCTCATCAATTTCCATGGAAATCCCCATTGTTATTTTTACAGAGATTATACATGTAAATATAGATTTATAAAATTTATAAAATTTTATTGCATTGAATTAATATATATATAACATCCCTCATATATTCAAAGCTATTATAATCAATAATAAAAAAGAAAATATTCAAAGTACATGAATAGGCAAGTTAGCTGATGAGAAATCAGAACACCAATGGCATACAAAACCTATATAAGAAATTTAAAGCTAAAGAATAATTAATAAAATACAAATTAAAGTAAAAAGAGTTAGCTGTGTTCTTTTTTCATGTGGAAAGATTAAAATGAGCAATAATGCCTGTCTCTAGCAAGAATGAAGTGAAATAATGTCTCAAATATTGTTGGCAGAAAATTAAATTTGGTAGAATCTTTCTGGAAAACAAATTGGTAATTTCTTTTGAATCCTCAACATTTTAAATATTCATTTATTAAGTATATATACTTCCAAAGATTCCTCAAAGGAAATAATCATGGAAAATATAAATTGTAAAAATATATCCTACAATATTGTTTTATAATTGTGAAAGTAACCTAATTTTACATTATGCATGGTTGAATAAAATTTGTTATATATGTACAGTGGAATATATATATATATATATATATATATATATATATATATATACATACATATATCCACACCATGATAATCTGAACATAGTATATTTAGTCAGAGTGCCATGAGGTTTACTCATATGTGAGTGAGAAACAAGATATATAGATTTTTCATGGACTAAAATAGGAGAGATTTAAAAAGGTAAATTTGCCTATGTCTCTGGAACGGAATCTTTTTCTCCCCTTGGGTAAGCTGAAAGACTGAAAGCCATCAAAGAGGGATGTTTGTCCTTGAGCAAAGGGAAAGAGTTATCAGGAAAGGCAATTTCAATTATTTTTGACTTTTCTAAGAAACCCTATGATTCATATATGGGGCATAAATGATGTATTTTTAATCTGTTGGCTGCAGGTATCCGTCCATTGATACTAACACCTTATTTAGTTCAGCCAGGTCTATATCACTCCTAGTGTTATGATTTCTCGGTCTCCCCTTTTAGTAAATCTCTTCTCCCAGGGATACAGAGTTGACTGTGAGAACTTCAGTCTTTTTCAATGCACCATTATCAGGGGGATGTTGTGTTGGGATAACACTACTTACTAATGCTTTAGTACCAAGGTATCAGGAAGTAGGGAAGCAAGAAGTATAGGGACAACAACAATAAAAATGTTGGAACCCACTTCATATCCAGTGTTTTAATTGGGCTAAGCCTAACAAAAGATCAGTTTCCATGGTTTAGTTTGACCAATCTTGGAAAACTAGGTGGCACTTTCTTTTAGTTTTAGTTTGAATTTCTTTCCTTTAATGTTCACATGGGCAAAATAACATATATTATTAATTTTGAAGACTTGGCATTGACTGGCCAATAAACAGTCAAGTACAAATCTATTATATAGGTTTTCTTTTATCAATAAGTTTATGCTTGTCTGGATTTCAAAGTTTGAGCCATTTCATTTGTTATCTAGGTGGTAATTAGGGAAACACTTCAGCACATGCATTTTTGTACACGAATTTGTATCCATAATATAAATTCTTTTATAATCTGGGGAAATTCAAAGTCTCAGATCTCACCTATTGAATTCATATATTTGGGCTCTTAGAGAAATATGAGTAACAGGGGTAGGTGGTGGGTGAGTGCTAATGGTAATTCAATTGTGTATGCTAAGCCTGAGAGAGTCATCTAATTACAAAAAGAATATTCCTGGTGGTACACATTAAAGGAACATAAATGTATTGTTTATGATAATAGGTCAGTGCCTATTGCTCTCTGGATTTAATTAGTCTCATTGTGGAAGACAAACACCTTAGATGAAACTAAATATATCCTGTATTGATTTCTAAATAGCTTCTTGATAAAATAACTGGACTATAATCATTCTTAACCCTGATGTTTCTTGAGTTTCTATATAGGCTCTGGAAAATATGAGTACCAGCAGTTAATTTAGAGGACTAAGGTCCAATTAAGATGTGTCAGGGCTAATAATATTCCTGTACTGAATATATAAGGGAAAGTGATGATTCACCCTTTAGTTCTTGGGTGAAATGTAGTGTTATTTTGACTTTGGGGTATGGCTATAAAATCCTTACTAGAAAGATCTGAGGCGGGGTGACAAATCCAGCAGATGGAAAAGTTGGCAGTCACTCTGAATGGGAAAGGTGAATTAGGGAGTTCAGAGTCTTTATTGGAATAAAGACAACCAAGAAAAAAGTAGAAAAAACTGGGGAAGGGGAATCATAACACTGATTCAACATAAGGGTAAGTGGCAGACAGTAAGAAAAGACAAATTAAATGTTCTAATTAAATGTCCTTTGTCCTAAGCATGCATTTTGATGTAAAAGTCACTGGGTTAAACTGTCTACAATTCACTATAGTGGCAGCTATTTTTTCTTCTTTTAGTGAGCCTTAGAGTTTGACCTCCAGAGGGAATAGACATGCAGATGGTAGATCCTGAGCAGTGTTTACATCTGAAACAAGAATCCATGGTTTTATCACCTGTATTTTAAGAGCAGGATTTGTGATTAGAAACACCTGAAATGGTCCCTTTAAGGCAGACTTTTATTTCATTTTCAATTTATCCTCCCTCTTTGTTTGGTGTCACGCAGGTGTATGTCTGGGTATACATGTAAGTGCAGTTTACACTTCTTGGAATCATGTCTTTGATATTAATTTTGTTAGAACCTTGAAAAGTCAGAATTGAATAAGGCAGAATCTGTCAGAGGTTGAGTGAGTTTGTATCTCATGGTTTTTTTCTCTGTAATAATTTCATATGGTAAGAGTTTAGGGAATTTTGTCAAGTAAATCATAGTTTCTTTAGGGTAGAGTTAGAATTTTAGGCCAAGATAGATTAATTTCTTTTGAAAATTTTGAAAGTCTTATTTTATTTTAAAAATTACCATCCAGTAAAATTGCATAATTCAATGCATTGCAACATATGGAAAAATTCATGTAACCACCACCACAATCAGGATGCGGAACAGTTCCACCACTCCAAAAATTTTTCTCATGGTGTCTCTTTATGGTCATCCCACCCAACCCCTGGAAACCACTATAGTTATGTCTTTTTGAGAATGTCATATAAACAGAAACAAACAATATAAAACCCTTTAAATTGCCTTGTCTAACTCAGCATAATACCTTTGAGATCCATTGGAGTTGTGTGTCAATAGTCCATTCCTTTTTATTGCTGAGTAGCATTCCATGGTATGGATGTTTGTTTATCCATTCACCTGTTGAAGAACATTTGGATTTTGTCCTGTTGAGGTAATTATAAATAGATTTGCTATAAGCATTTATGTACAGGTGTTTGTGTTATCAGAAACTGGAGGAAAGGCTATCTCTGTTATAAAGTGGCAACGAACTTGGTAGAATTGTGTTCTTGTGTTTTGCGGAAAGTAGAACTTATAAATCATGAACTTAGATATTTAGTTGAAGAGATTTCTAAGCAAAGTGTTGAAGGTATGCTCTGGTTTCTTCTTGCTGCTTATAGTAAAATATAAGAGAAGAGAGATAAATTGAAGAAGATATTGTTAAGTAAAAAGGAACCAGAACTTGAAGATTTTGAAAATTCTTAGCCTATTTATATTGTGAAATATAAGAAAGCATGTTCTAGGAAGAACATCAAGAGTGTGATAGCAACTCTTAAAGAGATTGCAGGCGTGACTCATGTATCCAATCAATCATCCTAGCAGAAGCAAGGAGTAGAGATGTGGTTATCCAGGAAAGATCTGTAGAGGACCTTCTTTTTTGATGGCTTGGATTCCTGTAACTTGAATTAGAGACCAACAAGGATTTCGAGAGTTTTATACCAGCAGAAATGCTGCCAGTTTAGACTGAAGAGAATGGGACAGAATGAAATAAAGGAAGGATGCTGGATTTCTGGGTTTCTACAGGACAGACCAATAGAGCTATTTGGGTATGAACATATGTTATTACAAAGAAAAGGGAAAAATGACCATGAAGGTGGTTTAGAGGTCAGCAGGGTATTCACTGCCACCATGGGCACATAGAGTACAGGTCAGGGGGTGAGGTTTCTCCTCAGCTTCTGAGGGCAGGACCGCCTCCTAGGTTTCAAAAGGTGGGGTTATCTCCCCAGTGTCATCAGACTAGGTTACTTCTACCTAGGGATGAGGGAGCAAGGCTGCCACTCTTGTGCTCCCAAAAGTCAGGGCCACATCAGTTGGACTGAAGGACAGAGCATTGGGCCAAAAGAATTATTATCAAGCCTTAAAATCTAATAGGATTTACCCTGCTAGGTTTAAGACTTGTTTGAGACCTATGCTCCCTTTCTTTTAAGATTTCTCCTTTTTGGAATGGGAATGTCTATGCTATGTTTGTCTTGTCACTGTACGTTAAAAGCAGATAATTTGTTGTCTGGATTCACAGGTTTAAAGCTGGGAAGGTATTTTGCCTCAGGATGAATTATATCTCAAAGTCTCACTCACAATTGATTTAAATGACATTTTTGACTTAGGATTGAGGCTGGAATGGGTTGTCTTTTGTGGCTATAGGGATGAGGTGAATGCATTTTGCATGTGAAAAGAACATGAGTTATGGGGGGAGAGAAAGTGAAGTG
The DNA here is from genome assembly GCF_963924675.1 of Phocoena phocoena. Classification (NCBI taxonomy): domain Eukaryota; kingdom Metazoa; phylum Chordata; class Mammalia; order Artiodactyla; family Phocoenidae; genus Phocoena; species Phocoena phocoena. Next base: position 24,276,963 of record NC_089232.1, on the reverse strand, counting down.
TTATGGGCTGAATTATGTCCCCTCCAAATTCATATGCTGAAGTCCTAACTCCCAGTATCTCAGAATATGACTGTATTTGGAGATAGGGTCTTTAAAGAGTTAAAATGAGATCATTAGGTTGCGTCCTAACCCAATATGGCTGGTGTCCTTTTAAGAGACAATTTGGACACAAAGTATAAAGAGAAAACCATGTGAAGACCCAGGGAGAAGATGGCCACCTATAAGTCAAGGAGAGAGGCTTCAGAAGAAACCAACCCTACCAGCACCTGATCTCAGACTTCTAGCCACCGGAGTTGCAAGAAAATAAATTTCTGTTGTTAAAGCCATCCAGTACATTGTATTTTGTCATATCAGTCCTAGGAAACTAATGCAGTTAATTTCCATTACTCTAGGGTAAATACCCAAGAGTGAGATTGGTGGGTCATAATGTTAAGAGTATGCTTTACTGGGGCTTCCCTGGTGGCACAGTGATTGAGAGTCTGCCTGTCGATGCAGCGGACACGGGTTCATGCCCCAGTCTGGGAAGATCCCACATACTGCAGAGCAGCTGGGCCCGTGAGCCATGGCTACTGAGCCTGCACGTCCGGAGCCTGTGCTCCACAACGGGAGAGGCCACAAGAGTGAGAGGCCCATGTACTGCAAAAAAAGAAAAAAGAAAAAGAAAGAGTATGCTTTACTTTGTAAGAAACGGACAAGCTATTTTCTAGAGTGGTTGTACAATAGCATTTTCCTTTCCCACCAGCATTGTATGAGAGTTCTAGTTGCTCTGTTTTCTTGCTAGCACTTGGTGTTGTCAATATTTCTTTTTTAATTTAACCATTCTAGTAGATATGTTGTGGTATCTCATCATGGTTTCAATTTGCATGACTAATGAAGTTGAATATCCTTTTACGTGTTTGTCATATCTTCCTTGGTAAAGTGTCTGTTCAGGGTTTTTTGCCAATTTTTGAATTAAGTTATTTTTGTATTTTTGGGTATTGTATTATTTTTATTTATATATTATAGATACAAGTTTTTTGTCAGGTATATGATTTGTAAATATTTTATTCCAGTCTGTAGCTTATTTTCACCCTCATAATAGGGTCTTTTGAAGCACAAGACTTTTACATTTTGATGAAGTCCAATTTATCAATTTTGTGTTGTATGGATTTTTGTTTGTTTGTTTTAGTGTCATGGAAAAACTGTTTCCTTAAAGCTATGCCACAAAGGTTTTATCCTATGTATTCTTCTAAAAGTTTTACAGCTTTCCATTTCACTTTTAGATCTATGACCCACTTACATTTTTTTAATTGAGGCATAGTTGACTTACAATGTTGTATTAATTACTGCTGTACAGCAAAGTGATTCATTTATGCATATATATACATTTTTAATATATTCTTTTCCCTTATGGTTTATCAGAGGTTATTGAATATAGTGCTCTGTGCTACACAGTAAGACCTTGTGGTTTATCCATCCTATATATAAAAGCTTACATCTGCTAACCCCAACCTCCCACTCCATACTTCCCCTAGCCCCCTACCCCTTGGCAACCAACAGTCTAGTCTCTATGTATGACCCATTGTGAGTCAATTTTGTATAAAGTGTGAGCATATCAGACCTTTTCCTAGTTATTCAATCAAAGACTAATCTAGGTGCGGCTGTGAAAGGATTTTGCAGATATAAATTTCCTAATCAGTTAATTTTGAATTAATCAAAAGGGAGAATATCTTGGGTGGACTTGACATAATGAACTGAAATCCTTTTAAAGAGGGACTAAAGCCCTTACAGGAGATTAAGGGACTCCATAATACAGAGGGGAAAGAAAACTGTAGAATTTTTCTGCATTCTGGCACCCCCATAATCACTTTATGTTACTAATCTCATGACTTACCTTGTTGCTATGAAACAGCAGCTGAGGCTGCAATTGTTCTCCCTTCCTCCTGGCACTTTCTTAAATTTTTCTGACTCCTGGGCCAGGTGTGTGTGCTCAGATTCATGATGAGAGAGCTCTGGTTTTTGCAGGATACTCTCATCCTCAAGGTCAAAAGCAGCAGGAATGGATGCTGGCTTCAGTCCATCCTTGTAGGGTTCCTATTCATGATAATGGCATTCTAAACATCATGTGATCTTTTCATCCTGTGTGGCTATGGACTTCAGGATTGCTTGTGCAGCCCAACAATTACATAAGAAAATTCTTGTAATAAAGCTCTACATAGACAAATGATAGATAGATAGATGGATGGATGGATAGATACATAGATCTCCTACTGGTTCTGCTTCTCTGGACAAACATTGAATAATATAGCTATCCATTAAATTTCTTTTTCACTTATCAAAATTAGAATCACAGATGGCCTATGGGACAAAGCCTTACACCCTTGAGTAAAATGAGTAGCTGAAAGCCATCAAGGAGGGCAATTTGCCCTTGAGCAGATTTACAAAGTTATCAGGAAAGGCAGTTTCAATTATCCATGTGTTTTCTAACAAACCTCATAATTTCATCCTGGAGTGTTCATGATGGGTTCAAATCTGTATAATGGCTACTGGTTTCAGTCTACTGGACTCTTGACATTAGGCCATTTCTCTACTATTTCCCTTGTTAGAATTTCTTAATGTTGTTAGATGAAGGAAGCATTTGGAAAATATTACCTTTAATATCATACTATAAAAATATTTTTTATGTGTATAGGTTAAAAAGAAACCCAAAAGTAAATATACTGCTGATGGTGGATGTAACTGGGTACTGGGATTATAGGTAAACGTTTTTGTCTCTTTGCTTATTGTTACTTTGTAAATTTTCTTTAAGAAACTTTGTGTTATGAACTAAATATTTGTGTCATCCTCAAATTCCTATGTTATAGCCCTAAATTCCAATGTTACCGTATTTGGAGATGGGGTCTTGAAGGAACTAGTTAAGGTTAAATGAGGTCATAAGATGGGGACCCTGACCTGATAGGACTAGTGTCCCAATAAAAAGAGACACCAGGGAGCTTTCTTTCTTTCTTTCTGCCATGTGAATTCATAGTGAGAAGGTGGTTTTCTGCAAGCCAGGAAAAGAGCTCTCACAAGAAACTGAACACTGCAGGAAACTTGATCTTGGACTTTCCAGCCAGAACTGTGAGAAAGAAAATTTCTGCTGTTTAAACCATCCAGTATATAATTTTTTATGATATCCCCAGTAGATAAGGACATGTGGATTATTTTTGTGACAAGTACATAAAAATATAGTATTTTAACAGAAAAAAGAAGAGCCTGGCTTAAACAGCACTGAAAAAAAAAGTCTGATCTTGTGAGAATTATGTAAGTTTCCAAGCATTGCTAATTATATATTGAATTCCTCAAAAAAACATATAAGATAAATGCTAAGTAGAGATGCTGAGAAATATTTTATTTGGAGAGAGCTTGTGTTTTTTGGAGAGAGCTGTTACTATTTATTTTTGTAGGAATTAGCCAGTAGTAAAACTTAGGGCAACTAATTTTACCTTTGGTTAGAGTTCAGCTACAAGAGCTTTGCTTTCCCACACCATCTATGCCTTCTCCCCATCTCTCTCTCTCTTCACCCCCACCACACTGTTGTTTTACTCCTCTATACTAGCTTGATGTTACAACATAACACATTTTAAAACTGAAACCCTATCTCCTTGATACTGTACATTAAATTTAAATCAAATTTAATCAATAATCTCACAGCTTTTTCATCCATTTGCCTTCTCATATAATTACTTTTCAAATGACTTCTTTAACAACAAATGACTGGATGCACTCTCTCCTCAGACACCATTATCTTTTCTATTTTCCAGTGCTGGTATTCTTTCATTTTGAGAGAGAAAAGGGCTAAAGAGATGTTGACGTATTCTAAAGAAAAGCAGATGGTTAGTGGCATGCTTGTGGAAGGTGTGCATTCTCATTTCATCTTCCCTGTAGAATTTTTTCCATTTTTCCTCTGCGTTTCCATTTAATATGTGTTTGTGGATTTCCATTCCAATATGTCGCATGTGTATCAAAGACTCCTTCTAGAATGAGTTCATATTCTTATTCTCTCTCCCTCTCTCTTTCTCTCCTCTTTCTCTCAGGCTCTCTTTCTATCTTGCCCTTCTTGCTTCTTCCTTTTAAAACTTGTTTACATATTATTGTGGGCAATAACAAATATTTTCATTATTAAGAAGAAGTTTTTTCATTAACATGAGGTAAAATCACATTTTTGACCCCAAATGCTGTTCATTATATCTTCCTAGAAAATATATTAAAATAATTCACTTATGTCACTTGTGTAGCATAAGAAGATAACCATATAATTTAAACAGAATTCCATGTTGTTTGACCCAGAACACATTCTAGGATATATTTTCCATAGTGTTGGACTAGAGGTTATTATTGAGAGCAAATGCTGCTGAATTTTTTTAATGGATGGAGGATGGTAAATAAACCTCTTAAGTTAGGTAACCATACATTTAGATTCATTAGGTAGCATACTAATATAGTTGAGATCTGAGTTTTAACATATTTGTGAATCACAAAGAGTATCATTCTGCCATAAAAACAAGCAACCACCTCTCTCACAAATGGTCTTCATGAAGATGGTATTTCATTAACTTGAGTGTTCACATGAATCTTAAGGTGTTAGAACTGGTTTGTTTCTTACGGATTCCCTTATCCTTCCTACTCATTATTGCTCATTTTATTGATAACAAAGAGAAATTTAATACCTGGAGATACTAAATACTCCCTTGACCATGGTTACACAGCTTATTCTTCTTGATTTGGGAATAAAACTCAGAGGCCTTCCTTTCTGGTTCCTTTTTTCATAAGGTAGGTTGCACACTGCTGCCCCCTTGATTTTTAAAAATATTTTATATGTAATAGTTGAACGAATTCTACTCCAAGAGACTTGACTCTATTGGATTAAGAAGGAAAACTTAAATTTGCCAAGTGATTGAAATAAGTCCCTCTTATGAGTTAGTCTTTTAAAGTAACTCCAATATCTTTCAGGTAAATGTTCAACCTTCCAGATTTCTTTTCCCTCTCCTGTTTCTTACCAGTAAAGAATCTGCATTTTAGTGTGGCTGGAAGAGAGACTTACATGAGCTTAGGTGGCTGGGACAGGGAGCCTTGGAGTTGCGTGCAGGAGCCCTTATGCATCTACCCTCATAGCAGAGACAGGTCTGTTCTTGTTCCTCTTTTCAAGTCTGCCTGGATTCCACTGTTACCCTCTGGACTTTGCAGGTATTACTTGTATACCAGCTACTGAAGCTCATGGTTCTCAGTCATTTGCCTCTTGTCACAGTAGCGTTTTGGCCCAACTCCCACTGCCTTCTCATCACCTTTGTGTCTCTGCACTGGAACACATGGATCCATTTCTGGCCACTCAAAAACCGTGGGGGACCAGAGTATGATCTCGGGTGATCTATGTAGGCCCCTTCCCTCCAGACATGCCATGCGATGAGGCAACAAACTGCATATAACACTTCATCTGGAGTCTTGAAGTTACTCCAAGCTACACCCAGAGAAGTGGGATTCTGTACCTGATTTTCCCACACTTATTTAAGTACTCTTAGGATGATCCCATGAGGGTTTGTAATTTATCACAATTCTTTGCTGTTTCTTTTTCTCCTTTCTATGTCTCCTGGTCTGGGAGTCTAATCTAGCTCCCTTTCATTATAGCAACTGCTTTCTATTACAGCATATCCTATGTATAAAACTAATCCTATTCTATCTTTCAGAAATTGAAACCTACTTTTTTTCTCCCTTCAGATTCCTGCTGTGATAATCCTCATTTTTCTTAGGCTTCTGGCATAACAATGGAGATGGTACAAACAGAAAAAGTCAAAGAAAAGTAACTTAATATACTTATAAAAATATTGTTCCTACTTCAGTAATTTAGTCAATTATTCCATTAATATTAATTGATTTCTTGCCATATGTTCAATATTAAGAATGCAGAAAAAAGACCCAATATGTGGCAAAAAAGGAAAAAAAAAAAAGCAACATATGACAATCCTATACACTTAGTGCCAAAATGGAATCATATAAAAAGGACACTGAAGATAGAAATCTATGTCTACCTACTTAAAGGGAATCAGAGGAGGCGTCTGGGAGGAGATGACACTATTAATATGCTGTCTCTGAAGTTTGCCATTAGTAGAAAGAGGATGAGAGAGTGTTGTAGATACATTCAAACATTCTTTAACAATAATAGTAATGATTAAACAGTAGACAACAATAATTTACATTATAAAACACTCTACCAGCAACAAAGTGGTACAAAAAGGGTCTACACAACATAAAGATCAGATCATACTGATCTGTAGGTCTGTACATATTTCTTAGGTCAGTGTCACTCTAAAAATAAAAGACAAAAAGACATTCATTTATTCCATAATCATTTAGCTGACTATGTACTAGGTACAGCAGATACAAGATGAGGAAGAAAAACAAGTTCCCATCTCAGTAGCAAGTAGTCTATAGAGGGGAGATGGTAAACAAATCAATGGCAAAGATAGATCCAGACATTGAAAAGTGCCATAAAGAAACTGAAACAGGATGGTGCGCTACATTGTGATGGGGGTAGGGAGAGATCAATATAAGTTAAATTTGATTTCAATAATAACAAAATGGGAGAGTGGTCAAGATGGTGGAGTAAGAAGACCCTGAGCTCACCTCATCCCACAGGCACACCAAAATTACAACTATTTACAGAGCAACTATCAGTGAGAACAACCTGAAGACTAGAAGGAAATATCTGTACAACTGAAGACATAAGGAAGGAACCAGAATGAGACAGGTAGGAGGGGCAGAGACACAGTATAGTCAAGACCCATGCCCACAGCTAGGCAACGCCAAAGTGGGAGGCTAATCACAATTGCAGAGGTTCTCCCCAAGGAGCAAGAGGTCCAAGTCTCACATTGGGCTCCCCAGCCTGGGGGTCATGTACTGGGAAGAAGTGTTACCAGAATGTTTGGCTTTGAAGGCACAGGGGCTTACCTTCAGGAAAGCCAGAGGGTTGTAGGAAACAGAGATTCCATTTCTTAAAGGGCACACACGCTCCAAGACCCAGGGCAGAAGCAATAATTTGAAAGAAGCCTACATCAGATCCACTTGGTGATCTTAAATAGCCTCTTGGAGAGGCAAGAGGAAACTGGGACTCACCCTGGGGACATAGATAATGGCAACAGACATTTTGGCGAGCTCCTTGTATAATGAGGACACTGGTGCTGACAAATTCCATTTTGGAATTCTCTCTCTAGTTTATTAGAGTTGGACCTAGCTTATTTTTAGGCATGGACAGCCCAGACCAAGCATCCAGCCAGGTGGGGATACAATTCCACCCAATAACAAGCTGGTTACAATTAACCACCTTGAACTCCCAGCTGCCCAGGGACCTGGTCTCACACACCAGAGGCCCCCGGACTTGTCTCCAAGCACAAATGGGCTGTCACTAGCCCTGGGACCCCTGGGGACCTGCAGTCAGTGTCAGCACCTGGTCACACTCACCAACAGTCTGACCTAGCTCCAAGACCCTGGGTTCACAGCAAAAGACCCCAGAACCCAGCCTCACCAACCAGTGTGAAGGCACCAGCATCAGGACCCTCTGGGTCTCAGCTCCTCTCACCAATGGCTGATGCCAACATTAAGACCCATAGGGCCCTGCAGTCAGAGATACCAGGACCCAGCTCCTCCCACTAGTGGGCTGGCACTAGCCCTGGTATTCCATGAATCCTTGTTCTGCCCACCAACAGGCCAACACCAGTTCTTGGACACCAAGGGCACCATAGTAAGAGGCCACAGGACCTGGTTCTGCCCACCAATAGGATGGCACTAACCACAGGATCTGACCTCATCCATCATTGGGTGGGCACCCAACACAGGACACACTGGGCCCTGGTCCAGCCCACTAATAGGTCATTATCAGCTTGGAAAACATTGGATCCTGAAGCCAGCAATGTCAGGAATTTCCACCCCCTACCAGGGGGCGAACACCAGCCCTAGAGCCCCTTGGGGCCATGACCAAACTGCCATCAGGCTGACACTAGTTCTGGGACTCCCAGCTCCACTGACAACTACCCTAGGACCTGGCTCCACCCAACTGTGGGCTGGTATTAGCCCAGGAATCCCCATCCTCTCTGAGTTCTGTAGCCAGAACTGCTACCTGACTCCTGACCTGGTCCCACTCACCAGCAACCAGTAGCCTTCATACTAGGCAGGGCCTTGTAACCAACCAGGCTGAGGGCCATCAATGTCTACCAGTGTGCCCACAGTAGTCAGACTGCTACAACAAAAGGGCATGTGCAGCCAACATAGAGGGCACCCTTAGAGCATATAGCTCTGTTGATCAGAAGAGAGTATGCAGCTGGGCATCACAGGACATTTCTTATATATGGCCACTTCTCCAAGATCAGAAAACATAACCAACCTATCAAATATTTAGAAGTAAAACCAGAAAATTATGCAAAATGAGGTGACATAGAAATATGTCCAAAATCCAGGAACAAGATAAAACCCAAGAACAGGAATGAAGTGAAGTGGAGCTAGGTGAACTACCTGATAAAGAGTTCAAGATAATGTTCATAAAGATACTCAAAGAACTCAGGAGAAGAATGAATGAAGACAGAAGTTTCTAACAAAGAGTTAGAAAATACAAAGAAGAACAAAACAGAGATGAAAAATATAATAACTGAAATTAAAAAAAATACAACAGTAGATTAGATTACAAAAAGCAATAGATCAGTGAACTGGAAGACAGAGTAGTGGAAATCACTGAAGCTGAACAAAAGAAAGAAACAAAAATTTAAAAAGTGAGGACAGAGCCCAAGTTGGCAGGGTAGAAGGATGTGTGCTCACCCCTTCTTACAAGAACACCAGAATCACAACTAGTTGCTGAACAACCATCAACAAAAAAAACCAGTGGAACCTACCAAAAAGATACCCTACATCCAAAGACAAAGAAGAAGCCACGGTGAGATAAGAGGGGTGCAATTGTGATAAAATTAAATCCCATACCTGCCAGGTGGGTGACCCACTAACTGGAAAACAATTATACCACAGACATTCTCCCACTGGAGTGAAAGTTCTGAGCCCCATGTCAGGCTTCCCAGCCCAGTGGTCTGGCAATGGGAGGAGGAAGCCCCAGAGAATCTGGCTTTGAAGGGCAGCAGGGTCTGATCACAGGAATTACACAGGATTGGAGGAAACAGAGACTCCACTATTGGAGGGCATGCACAAGGACCCATGAGCACCAGAACCCAGAGGACAAAACAGTGACCTCATAAGAGACTGGGCCAGACCTACTGGCTGGCATTGAAGGGTCTCCTGTGGAAGCAGGAGGCAGCTGGGGGTCACCACAGGGACAAAGACACTCACAGCAGCAATTCTGGGGAGTACTTATTGGTATGAGCCCTCCTGGAAGCTACCATTAGCCCCAGCCAACAGTCGGTAGGCTCCAGTGCTGTGAAGCCTCAGGCCAAGAAACCAACAAGGCAGGAACACAGCCCCACTCATCAGCAGACAAGAGGCTTAAAGTCTTACTGAGCACACCCTGCCCACTAGAGAGACAAGAACCAGATCTACCCACTACCAGTCCCTCTAATCAGGAAGCCTGCACAAGCCTATTACATAGCCTCACCCACCAGAAGGCAGACAGCAGAAGCAAGAAGAACTAACTACAAGCCTTCAGCCTGTGACATGGAAACCACAATCACAGAAAGTTAGACAAAATGAAACAGCAGAGAAATATATCTCAGATGAAGGAGCAAGAAAAAAGCCCAGAAGAACAACTAAGTGAAGTTGAGATAGGCAAACTTCTGGATAAAGAATTCAGAATAATGATACTGAAGATGATCCCGAATCTTGGAAAAATAATGGATGTAAGGATTGAGACGATGCAAGAAATGTTTAACAAAGACCAGAAGAATTAAAGGAGAAACAGAGATGAACAATATAATAACTGAAATGAAAAAAATACACTAGAAGGAATCAGTAGCAGAATGACTGAAGCAAAAGAATGGATAAGTGACCTGGAAGACAGAATGGTGGAAATCACTGCCACAGAAAAGAATAAAGAAAAAAGAATGGAAAGAAATGAAGACAGTCTAAGAGGCCGTTGGGACAACATTAAATGCACCAATATTTGCATTATAGGGGTCCAAGAAGGAGAAGAGAGAGAAAGGATCTGAGAAAATATTTGAAGAGATAAAGCTGAAAACTTCCCTAGCATGGGAAAGGAAACAGTCATCCAATTCCAGGAAGTACAGAGTCCCAGGCAGGATAAAGCCAAGGAGGAACACGTCAAGACAAATAGTAATCAAATTGACAAAAATTAAAGACAAAGAAAAAATATTAAAAGCACCAAGGGAAAATAGACAAATAACATACAAGGGAACTCCCATAAGGTTATCAGCTGATTTTTCAACAGAAATTCTGAAGGCCAGAAGGGAGTGGCGTGGTATATTTAAAGTGATGAAAGGGAAGAACCTACAACCAAGAATACACCCAGCAAGGCTCTCATTCAGATTCAACAGATAAATCAAAAGCTTTAAAGACAAGCAAAAGCTAAGAGAATTTAGCACCACAAGACTAGCTTTGCAACAAATGCTAAAGGAACTTCTCTAAGAGGAAAGGAAAGGGCCACAACTAGAAACAAGAAAATTATGAATGGAAAAGATCACTGGTAAAAGGAAACCCACAGTAAAAAAGGCTTACACTCATAACCCAGCTACCATGTTGGGAAGAAGCCTAGGCCACACAGAAAGGCCATGTATGGTGACCACAATATCAAGCACTAGATACGTAAATGAATGAGCCTTCAGAAGATTCCAGCCCCCAGCTTTCAGGCCTTCTCCCTGGGGCTCCAGTTATCATGGAGCCATTTCTCCTGTGCTATGCCTTAATTTTGGACACACCAAAACTGTAAAAGATAATATATGATTATTTTTATTTAAAACAAAACAAAGCAAAGAATACATATGCTTTGACATTTTATTAAAATTGGAGATGAATTCATGCTGACTGATTTCTGTTTCCTTGCCTATTCTATTGTGCACAGCAGATTTTTTTTTAAAATGTGTCTGTCATCCAAAATTTGTTAAAGGAAACTTATAGAGAGAAACAATCCAAAATAAAAGTAAAAAGTGAGGACAGTTTAAGAGATATCTGGGAAGATATCAAGTGTACTAAAATTCTCATTATAAGGCTCCCAGAAGGAGAAGAGAGAGCACAAGGGGCAGAGAACATATTTGAAGACATAACAGCTGAAAACTTCCTTAACCTGGGAAGGATTCAGGAAGTAGAGATAGTCCCAAACAGGATCAACTCAAAGAGGACCATACTAAGACACCTTGTAATTAAAATGGCAAAAATTAAAGATGAAGAGAGAATATTAAAAGCAACAGGCAACAGCAGAAAGCAGCTAGCTGCACACAAGGGAACTACTATAAGCCTATTAGATGACTTTTTAGCAGAAATGTTGCAGCCCAGAAAGGAGTGGCATAATATAAAGTGATGAAAGGAAAATATCCATAATCAAGAATACTCTACCCAGCAAGGTTATCTTCAGATTTGAAGGCAAGATCAAGAGTTTTACAGACAAGCAAAAGCTAAAAGTGTTCAGTACTATGAAACCAGCTTTACAAAATGTTAAAGGGACTTCTATAAGAGGCAAAAAAAGGCCACAACTATAAATATGAAAATTAGGAAAAATCTCATTGGTAATGGCAGATATACAGTAAAGGTAGTAAATCAACCACTTATAAAGCTAGTAGGAAGGTTATAAGGCAAAAGTAGTAAAATTATTTATATCCACAATCAGTAGTTAAGGGATACACAAAGCAAAAAATATGTAAAGTATGTTGTCAAAAACATTAAATATGGAGGGGAGTAAAAATGCAGGGTTGTTAAAATGAGTTTGAATTAAGGGATCAGCAATAAAAATAATCATGTATATATATTGATTGTGATATATAATCTTCATGGTAACCACAAACAAAATAATCTATAGTAGAGACACACAAAAGAGAAAGGAATCCAAACATAGGCTAAAGATAGTCATCAAATCACAAAGGAAGAGAGCAAAAGAAGAAATTAACAAAAGGAATTACAAAAACAACTCCAAAGCAATTAACAAATTGGCAATAAGTACATACCTATCAACAACTATTTTAAATGCAAATAGGCTAAATGCTCTAATCAAAAGACATAGAATAACGGAATGGATACAAAAAACAAGACCAATCTATGTGCTGCATACAAGAGACTAACTTCAGATCTAAAGACACACATAGACTTAAAGTGAAGGAATGAAAATTAATATTTATTTAATGCAAAAAAAATGTGGAAAATCAGGGGTAGCAATACTTATATAAGACAAAATAGACTTTAGAACAAAAACTATAAAAAGAGACAAAGAAAGACATTATGTAATAATGAAGAGATCAATCCAAGAAGAAGATATAAACATTGTAAATATATATGTTCTCAAAACAGGAGAACCAAAATATATGAAACAAATATTCACAGACCTAAAGTGAGAAATTGACAGTAACACAGCCTCTTCAATAAGTGGTGCTGGGAAAACTGGACAGGTACATGTAAAACTATGAGATTAGAACACTCCCTAATAGCATACACAAAAATAAGCTCAAAATGGATTAAAGGCCTAAATATAAGGCCAGAAACTATCAAACTCTTAGAGGAGAACATAGGCAGAACACTCTATGACATAAATCACAGCAAGATCCTTTTTGACTCGCCTCCTAGAGAAATGGAAATAAAAACAAAAATAAACTAATGGGACCTAATGACACTTAAAAGCTTTTGCACAGCAAAGGAAACCATAAACAAGACCAAAAGACAACCTTCAGAATGGGAGAAAATATTTGAAAATGAAGCAAGTGACAAAATATTAATCTGCAAAATTTACAAGCAGCTCATGTAGCTCAATAACAAAAAGACAAACAACCCAATCCAAAAATGGGCAGAAGACCTAAATGGACATTTCTCCAAAGAAGATATACAGATTGCCAACAAACACATGAAAGAATGCTCAACATCATTAATCATTAGAGAAATGCAAATCAAAAGTACAATGAGATATCATCCCACACTGGACAGAATGGCCATCATCAAAAAAATCTAGAAAAAATAAATGCTGGAGAGGGTGTGGAGAAAAGGGAACACTCTTGCACTGCTGGTGGGAATGTAAATTGATACAACCACTATGGAGAACAGTATGGAGGTTCCTTAATAAACTACAAAGAGAACTACCCTACGACCAAGCAATCCCACTGCTGGGCATATACCCTGAGAAACCCATAATTCAAAAAGAGTCATGTGCCAAAATGTTCATTGCAGCCTTATGTACGATAGCCAGGGGATGGAAGCAACCTAAGTGTCCTTCATTGGAAGAATGGTTAAAGAAGATTTGGCACATATATACAACGGAATATTGCTCAGCCATAAAAAGAAATGAAATTGAGTTATTTGTAGTGAGGTGGATGGTACTAGTGTCTGTCATACAGAGTGAAGTAAGTCAGAAAGAGAAAGACAAATACCGTATGCTAACACATATATATGGAATCTAAGAAAAAAAAAATCTCATGAAGAATATATGGGTAAGACGTGAATAAAGATGCAGACCTACTAGAGAATGGACTTGAGGATATGGGGATGGGGAAGGGTAAGCTGTGACAAAGTGAGGGAGTAGCATGGACATATATACACTACCAAACATAATATAGATAACTAATGGGAAGCAGCCTCATAGCACAGGGTGATTAGCTAGGTGGTTTGTGATCACCTAGAGGGGTGGGGTAGGGGGTGTGGGAGGGTGGGAGATGCAAAAGGGAAGAGGTATGTGAACATATGTATATGTATAACTGATTCACTTTGTTATAAAGCAGAAACTAACACACCATTGTAAAGCAATTATACTACAATAAAGATGTTAAAAAAAAAAAGGATCGTACACCATGATCAAGTGGAGTTTATCCCAGGAATGCAAGGATTCTTCAATATATGCAAATCAATCAATGTGATAAACCATATTAACAAACTGAAGGAGAAAAACCATATGATCATTGCAATAGATGCAGAAAAAGCTTTGACAAAATTCAACACCCATTTATGGTAAGAACCATCCAGAAAGTATGCATAGAGAGAACTTACTTCAACATAATAAAGGCCATATATGAAAAAAAGTACAGCTAACATCATTCTCAATGGTGAAAAACTGAAAGCATTTCCTCTAAGATCCAGAACAAGACAATGTTGTCCACTCTCACCCCTAGTATTCAACATAGTTTTGGAAGTTTTATGCACAGCATCAGAGAAGAAAAAGAAACAAAAGGTATCCAAATTGGAAAAGAAGAAGTAATGCTGTCACTATTTGCAGATGACCTGATACTCTACACAGAGAATCCTAAAGATGCTACCAGAAAACTACTAGAGCTAATGAATGAATTTGGCAAAGTAGCAGGACACAAAATTAATGCACAGAAATCTCTTGCGTTCCTATACACTAATGATGAAAAATCTGAAAGTGAAATTAAGGAAACACTCCCATTTACCATTGCAACAAAAAGAATAAAATACCTAGGAACAAACCTACCTAAGGAGACAAAAGAGCTGTGCCGAAAACTATAATACACTGATGAAAGAAGTTAAAGGTGATACAAACAGATGGAGAGATATACCATATTCTTAAATTGGAAGAATCAACATTGTGAAACTGACTATAGTACCCAAAGTAATCTACATATTCAATGAAATCTCTATCAAACTACCATTGGCATTTTTCACAGAACTAGAACAAAAATTTCACAATTTGTATGGAAACACAAAGACCCCAAATATCCAAACCAATCTTGGGAGAGAAAAACGGAGCTGGAGGAATCAGGCTTCTGGACTTCAGACTATAGTACAAAGGTATAGTAATCAAGACAGTATGGCACTGACACAAAAACAGAAATACGCATCAGTTGAATAGGATAGAAAGCCCAGAGATAAACCCAAGAACATATGGTCACCTTATTTTTGATAAAAGAGGCAAGAATATACAATTGAGAAAAGGCAACCTCTTCAATAAGTGGTGCTGGGAAAACTGTACAGCTGCATTTAAAAGGATGAAATCAGAACACTCCCTAACACCATACACAAAAATAAACTCAAAGTGATTTAAAGACCTAAATGTAAGACCAGACACTATAAAATTCTTAGAGGAAAACGTAGGCAAAACACTCTGACATAAATCACAGCAAAATCCTTTTTGACCCACCTACTAGAGTAATGGAAATAAAAACAAAAATAAACATATGGGACCTAATGACACTTAAAAGCTTTTGCACAGCAAAGGAAACCATAAACAAGACCAAAAGACAACTTTCAGAATGGGGGAAAACACTTGCAAATGAAGCAACTGACAAAGGATTATTCTCTATAATTTACAAGCAGCTCATGCAGCTCAATATCAAAAAAAAAAAAAAAAAAAACAACCCAATCCAAAAATGGGCAGAATACCTAAATAGCCATTTCTCCAAAGAACATATACAAATTCCCAAGAAGAACATGAAAGGATGATCAACATCACTAAACATTAGAGAATTGCAAGTCAAAACTCCAATAAGGTATCACCTCACACCAGTCACAATGGCCTTCATCAAAAAATCTACAAACAATAAATGTTGGAGAGGGTGTGGAGAAAAGGGAACCCTCATGCACTGTTGGTGATCAAGCCACTATGGAGGACAGTATGGAGGCTCCAGAAAAAACTAAAACTAGAACTACCATATGACCCAGCAATCCCACTACTGGGCATATACCCTGAGAAAACCATAATTCAAAAAGAATCATGTACCACAATATTCATTGCAGCTTTATTTACAATAGTCAGGACATAGAAGCAACCTAAGTGTCCATTGACAGATGAATGGATCAAGAAGATGTGGCACATATATACAATGGAATATTACTCAGCCATAAATAGAAACAAAACTGATTCATTTGTAGTGAGGTGGATGGACCTAGAATCTGTGGTACAGAGTGAAGTAAGTCAGAAAGAAAAAACAAATAGCATATGCTAACACATATATATGGAATCTAAAAAAAAAAAAAAAAAAAGAAAGGTTCTTATGAACCAGTGACAGGACAGGTATAAAGACACTGAGGTAGAGAATTACTTGAGGACAAAGGGAGGGTTGGGGAAACGTAAGGTGGGCTGAAGTGAGAGAGTGATATGGACTCATATATACTACCAAATGTAAATAGATAGCTAGTGCGAAGCAGCCACATTGCACAGGGATATCAGCTTGGTGCTTTGTGACCACCTAGAGGGGTGGGATAGGGAGGGTTGGAGGGAGACGCAAGAGGGAGGAGATATGGGGATATATGTATATGTATAGCTGATTCCCATAGTTATAAAGCAGAAACTAACACACCCTTTTAAAGCAATTATACTCCAATAAAGATGTTTTTAAAAATCTACTAATATCGTGTTCCCATCAGTTTCTCCTTTTGTATCTGTATATGTTTTATTTATTTAGGTGCAGCTATATTGGGTGCATAAATGTTAATGAGAGTAATATCATTTTCTTGTATTGATCCTTTTCTTAATTATATGGTGTTCTTCTTTGTCTTTCTTTATCACCTTTGTTTTAATGTCTATTTTGTCTGATATGAGTATTGCTACCCCCACTTTACTGTAGTTTCCATTTGCATGAAATACCTTTTCCATCCCCACACTTTCAATCTGTTTATGTCCTTCACCTTAAAGTGGGTCTCTTGTAGACAGTGTACTGTATGTTCTTGCTTTATTATCCAGTCTGACACTCAAAGATATTTGATTGGAGAGTTTAGTTCATTGACTTTTAAAATAATTTTTGACATGAATGTATTTATTGCCATTTTAAACCTTGTTTTCCAGTTGATTTTGTATTTTTTCTGCATTTCTTTCTTCTTTTTTGTCTTTCCTTTTGTGGTTGATGGTTTTCTTTTGTATTATTCTTGAGTTTTTTCATTGTTTTTTGAGTCTATTGTATGTTTCTACATTTATGTTTTGATTTGTGTTTACCCTAGTTTTGAACTATGTTATCCCATGAAATTATCTACTCACTTTAGATTGATAGCCATGTAAGCTCAAACATATTCTCAAAGACGTATATTTTCTTACTGCCCCCACATTTCCTGATTTTGATATTCTATTTTACATCTTCATGTTTATCCTTTTGCTGTTCATTTTGGTTATCATCACTTTCAAAAATATTTTTTTGATTTTTAAAAATCTGTATGCTGCCTTATTTATGTGATCTTCAATCCTTTCATGTATTTGCTTTTCCTATTGTGACATTCCCTTTCCTAGAGATTCTTACCTCTTTTCTATTTAGAGAAGACTTTTCAATATTTCTTTGAGATAGGTTTAGTATTGCTGTATTCTTTTAATTTTTCTTGTCTTTGAAATTCTTTATCTATTCTTCTATTCTAAATGATAATCTGGTTGTGTGGAATATCCTCAGTTGCAGACTTTTCCCTTTTGTGACTTGACTATATATTGCCACTCCTTTCTGTCCTGCAAAGTTTCTCTAGAGAAATCAGCTGATAGCCTTATGAGGATTCTCTTTTAACTGACTCTTTGTTTTTCTCTTGCTGCCTTTAGAATTTTCTCTTTAACATTTGCCATTTTAATTATGATATGTCTTGTGTGGGTCTGTTTTGGTTCATCTTGTTTGGGACCATCTGTGCTTCCTGTACCTGAATACCTGTTTCCTTCTTTAGGTTTAGGAAGTCTTCCTCAGTGTGTGCTGGCCACTTTTCCCTTGATAGGGAGTGTGTTTGACATTGCAGTGACCAGAAACTCTATTGGATGTTGGGTGGAGCCTCCTGTTTGCTCTGTGGTTGTCACAGCTCTGTCAGGGGCAGGGTCTGCTCCCAAGTTGTTGGAGTAGAAACCACCAGATCCAGTTCTAAGCTGCCCTATGTGGTAAGTGGTACTGGAGCACTTCCTCTGGGAAAGGACCCACTGCATATTCCTCTCCAGGAGCTCTCCACGGGAATGTGTGACTCTGTGACACTGCCTGCCACCTAGTGTGTGTGCCTAGAAAATCAGACGTGTCTCCACTGCAAGAGCACTGATAATCATCTTATGCATTCATCCCTGCCTGCCTTCAGAGTGTGCATACTCACAAACACAAGCCCCCAAAATCCATGGAAGCTATGCCCTGTGATGAGCACACTGGCAATGAGGTTTCTATGGTGGGTCCATCCATACCCTACCCCTTGATAATGGGGTGTATGCACCCATGCTCTTTCCAACACACAATCCCAATTTTGGCCTGGATCACACTCCAGGCATTTCAGCCTGTCTCTGCACAGCCAAACCAAGTACTCTCCCTAAGTTTGTCTGTTGAAACCCAAGTTTCAGCACCCAGCCACTGCACATACAAGTAGGTGTACATCTCAGGCTGGGAAGTGCAGCAATGTGGCAGCTATCAGCACCAATTCTTCTCTAGCTTCCTTGGTAGAAAGCCAGCCCATGCACACTGCTCTCAGGCAAATTCCCCACCTCTGCAGCTCACTATTTGTCATGGTGGACGTTCCAACAATTGAAGCAGGTTCCCAGGGTGAGGGAATCTTTCCTCTTTCATGGCTCCCCCCCAAGGGAGCAGGTCCTATCTCGAGTCCCTTTTATTATTTAGTCCTACCCAGTTATGTGGGGCTCTTTCTTGTAGCTTTAGTTACATGAGATATTCCACTTGCTTTCAGTTGGTATTCTGTGAAAATTGTTCCAGATACAGATGTGTTTTTGATATATTTGTAAGGAGAGGTGAGCTCCATGTGCTCCTACTCCACCATCTTGATCTTCCCTCCTATGGTCTTCACTTAATATCAGGGAAAGATGAAACAAGAGATTCAACATAGAAAGTAACATACAATAAAAAATTTTTGGCAGTCTGATGCACCTGGATCGTGACTCATTCTCACCATATCCCTGAGAGGGCTGCTTTCCTGTCTAACTGCAAGATACCAATCCACCTGGCTCCCAGAACTCCTCAGTGAGTTAGCAGTAGCTCTCTCTTCTATGTCTTCTGGGCATGTCTTCAAACTTGAAGTACCAGTTCAAGAGAGTAGCAATAAGACACTTGGAGAAATAGATGTCCCATCTTCTTTCATCCCAAGTATGTTTTACAGACTTTTTTTTTGTCCCAGGCTTTGTCTCTTCCTAAAGTAATTGACACTTCCTACAGGAAAATTCCATCATCTCACCAACTACCTGTAAAAGTGGTGCCTTATATGGTTTCAAAGAAAAATCATATAAGAATTACCACAATTAAACATTTTCACAGGGTACATAAAGTGCAGTAAAGTGTATTAAAGAATTTACCTGTAACCATGACTGGAAAATATTGTGGACACCCATTTAACTTTTATTTTATTTTTGAAATAAGATATAATTACTATGCTATAAAATCCACTCTTGTAAAGTGTATAATTCAATAGATTTTTTATTATATTCAAATTATCGCTTATCACTGCTATACAATTCCAGAGCATTTTCTTTATCCCCAACAGAAACTCCATCATGTTAATAGTCACTCTCTATTCCCCTCTCTCTGCAAACCCTGGCAACCTTCAGTCTACTTTCTGTCTCCATAGATTTATGTTATTATCCTGCAGGTTTTGTGAAAATGGATGTTAGAGAAGTTCGTCAAGAGATGTGAGTACAGGGCTTCCCTGGTAGCGCAGTGGTTGAGAGTCCACCTGCCGATGCAGGGGACACAGGTTCGTGTCCCGGTCCAGGAAGATCCCACATGACATGGAGCAGCTGGGCCTGTGAGCCATGGCCACTGAGCCTGTGCATCCGGAGCCTGTGCTCCACAACAGGAGAGTCCACAACAGGGAGAGGCCTACGTACCACAAAAAAAAAAAAAAAAAAAGAAAGAAAATAAAAGAGATGTGATGACTGACTGAACATTGAGATGTATCTGGGCATCAGGGATCCACCCTCTTCTGTCCTTAGAATATGTGTTCTTCTTGCCTTCCTCATGCTAGAAGGTAGCTCAAGGACACAGCCTTGAGATACTAAAGTGTTTTTGAGACCATCTGGGCAGTATACCTGACTGAGTCCAGTTGAGGAGGCCATTGTGTAAACTTAAAAAAAAATTGAAGTATAATTGACTTACAATATTCACAATATTATATTTGTTTTGGGTATACAACATAATATTTTGATATTTTTATAAAATTATACTCTGTAAAGAGTTATAAAATATTGACTATATGCCTTGTGCTGTACCTTAAAATCTTGTAGCTTATTTATTTTATACCTAGCAGTGTGTATCTCTTAATCATCTTTACGTATTTTGCTCCTCCCCTAACTCTCGCCCCTTGGATACATACTAGTTTGTTCTCTAATCTGTGAGTCTGGTTATGTTTTGTTATATTGTTTCATTTTCAATTTCCATATATAAGTGAAAACAACAGTACTTGTCTTTCTATGTCTGACTTATTTCTCTAAGCTTACTACCCTCCAATTATATCCATGTTGTTGCAAATTGAAAAATTTATTCTTTTTTTAAGTCTGAATAATATTGCATTGAATAGTGGTATATATATATTCTTTATCCATTCATCTGTTAATGGACACTTAGGTTGCTTCCATATATTGGCTATTGTAAACAATGCTTCTATGAACATTGGGCTGAATATATATATTTAAACTACTGTCTTTTTTCTCTTTGTATAAATACCCAGTAGGGAATTGCTGGATCATAGTTTCAGTTTCTTGAGGGATCTCCATGCTGTTTTCTATAGTGACTGCATCAATATACACTTCCACCAACAGTGTACAAGGGTTCCCTTTTCCCCACATCCTTGCTAACATTTGTAGATTTTTTTATGATACCCATTCTCACAGGTATGAGGGGATACTACTCATCGTGGTTTTGATTTGCATTTCTCTGATATTCAGCTTCTTATGTCCTGTTAAGCCATCCATATATATATATTTTTGGAAAAATGTCTGTTCAGATCTTCTGCTCATTTTTAAAAAATGAGTATTTTGTGTTTTTGATATTGAGTTGTATGAAGTATTTACATATTTTGTATATTAATTCCTTGTCAGTCATATCATTTGGAAGCATTTTATTCCATTCAGTAGGTTGTTTTTTTTTTTTTTTTTTTTTTAGTAGGTTGTTTTTTTTCATTTTGTCGAGATTTCCTTTGCTGTGCAAAAGCTTTTAAGTTTAATTAGGTCCCCCCCCTTTTTTTTTTGGCTTTTTTTCCTTAAGAGACAATCCAAAACATTATTGCTATGATGTATGTCAAAAAGTATCCTCTTATAGGAGTTTTATGATACCAGGTATTACATTTAGGTCTTTAATCCATTTTGAGTTAATTTTTGTATACAGTGTGAGGAAATGTTCTAATCTCATTCTTTTACACGTAGGTTCCCAGTTTTTGCAGTACCAATTGTTGAAGAGACTGTCTTTTCTCCATTGTGTATTCTTACCTCTGTCACAGATTAACTGACTCTCTATTCTGTTCCATTTATTTATGTGTCTGTTTCTTGCCAGTACCATGCTGTTTCTATTACTCAAGGTTTGTACTATAGTCTGAAGTCAGGGAGCGTCATATGTCCAGCTTTGTTTTTTTTCCTCAAGATTGGTTTGGCAATTCAGTCTTTTGTGGTTCCATATGAGTTTTGGGATTATTTGCTCTAGTTGTGTGAAAAATGTCATGGGTACTTTGATAGAGTTTGCATTAAATAGGTAGATTGCTTTGGCTAGTGTGGCCATTTTAACAATATTAATTCTTCCAATGCAATAATGCAGGGTATATTTTCATTTCTTTGAATTATCTTCAATTTCCTTCATCAATATTTTATAGTTTTTCAGAGGATAGGTCTTTCATCTTCTTTGTTAAGTTTATTCCTAGGTATTTCATTCTTTTACATGTGATTTTGAATGTTTTGCTTTCTCATTCGATTTCATTATTAGTGTATAGAAAAACAACAAATTTCTCTATATTAATCTTGTGCCCACAACTTTACCAAATTCATTTATTAGTTCTAATCAGGGTTTTTTGTAGATTTTAGGGTTTTCTATATATAGTATCATGCAAGTTGTGACAGTTTTACTTCTTCCATTTCAGTTTGGATGACTTTTATGTCTTTTCTTGTCTTAATGCTCAGGCTAGGACTTTCAATACTTAGAGAAAAGGCCTTCAACTTTTCACCATTTTGTATGATGGTATCTGTCTGTTTGTCATAAATGACCTTTATTATGTTGAGGTATGTTCCCTCTATCAGAATTTCGATAGGAATCTTTTATCATGAATGGAATTTGAATTTTGTCAAATGGTTTTTCAGTGACTATTGAGATAATTTCAATCTTTTAAAATTTATTTAGACTTGTTTTCTGGGCTAGCTTGTGTTCTATCTTGGAGAAATTTTCATGTGCAGTTGAAAAGAATGTGTATTGTGCTGTTTTTGAATGACTTGTCCTATATATATCTATTAAACCCATCTGGAGTAATGTGCCATGTAAGGCCACTGATTCTTATTTTTTTCCCTGTCTGGATCATATATCCATTGATGTAACTAGTAGATTTAAATTCCTATTATTATTGTCTTACTGTCAATTTCTTTCTTTATGCTTATTAACTTTTAAAATTTATTTAGATGTTCCTATATTAGGCCACATATATTTAAGAATGTTATAATACTGTTCTTTGTATTTTGTTATAGATTTTTTTAAAATTCCCTTTTCTATGATATGAGTTTTGTTACCCAAGCTTCTTTTTATTTCCAATTTTATGAAATATAAACACACACACAAATATAAATATATACATTCAAAAATATTAAAACTCTATATCTTTTATACTCCCCAACTTTTTTCATTTTGACATCATATTTTACAAATTGACGTTTATCCGTTAACTGTCTATTATAGGTATATTAACAATTTTTGTTTTTTAACCTTTGTACTAGATTACTTAACTGGTTGATGTAGTGACTTTACTATATGTTTACCTTTTCCAGTGAGATATTTTTCCTTTGAATATTTTCTTATATCTTTTTACAGCCTTTTCTTTTTCACTTAAAGAAGACCTTTTAACATTTCTTGTAAGGCTGGATTAGTGATGATTCACTCTTTTAATTTTTGCTTCTTGGGAAACCCTTTATCCCTCCATCAATTCTGAATGATTAACTTGATGTGTGGAATATCCTTGGTTATAGGATTTTCATTTCAGCACTTTAAAATATATCATGATTCTCCCTTGGGCCAACCGTGTTTCTGCTGAAAAATCAGCTGATAGCCTTATGGAGATTCCCTTTTACATAACCCTTTTCTTTTCTTTTTGTCTCTTGCTGCCTTTAAAATGATCTCTTTCACCATTTACTCTTTAACTTTTACCATGTAAATAATATGTGTTGCTGTGGATCTCTTTGATTTCATCTTGATTTGGACTGTGATTCCTGGACCTGGATATCTGTTTCCTTCTTCAGTTCAGTGAAGTTTTCAGCTACAATTTCATTATACATGTTTTCTGTTCCCTTATCTCTCTTCTTGATGGGACCCCTATAATACAAATGTTAGTATGCTTGATTTTGTTTTAGAGGCATCTTAAATTATCCTCATTAAAAACATTTTTTTCCTTCTGTTTGGATTGATTTCCACTATTCTGTCTTCCACGTAGCATATGCTTTCTTCTATATCACCTAATGTTCTGTTAATCTTTAGCAGTGTATTTATAATTTCATTATTTAATTCTTCAATTCTACTTCTAGGACAAAAGGTCCTATTTTTTTGTTTTATGGTGGAGGAACCATGCCACATGGCTTGTGGAATTTTAGTTCCCCAACCAGGGATTGAACTGGGCCCTCAGCAGTGACAGCACAGAGTCCTAATCACTGGACGACCAGAGAATTCCCTATTCTTCAGTTCTGATTTGTTCTTTTTTATATTTTTGAGTCCTTTATTGAAATTTTCACTGTGTTCCTCTATTATTTTTATGTGTTTAGTGAGCATTTTTATAACATTGCTTTGAATTCTTCATCAGGTAAATTATTTATCTCCATTTAATTAGGGTTTTTTTTCCCTGGGGTTTTATCTTATTTTTTCATTTGGAACAGATTCCTCTTTCTTCTTTTTTTATGGTTTTCCAGTCTTCATTATTTATTTTTCTCAAGTTTGAACATAATTGGTTATCCAAGGGCTAAGGAATGATTCTTAACTCTTTGGGAAGGAATTATTTTCAGGGCAAGATTACAACTTCCTTCTCTTCTCCTAAGAAGTATGTTCTTCCTTCAGTAGGTAATTCTACATGACTTCTGATCAGAGAAGAAATTATAGATGAAAATGTTTACTGAAGGTCAGATTTTCATGTGATGAAAACCTATCCCCAGTAGAGCCTTAAAAGTATCTTCCATTCTTGATGGTAGTTGGATTCTGATATTTTATTAGCGTTTGGCAAAGATAGATGCTGGCAAAGTGTTGTTTAAAAGTCTGGCTTAATTTGGAGGATTCCTTATCATAAATCCAGGAGTAATTCATTCTATGATCTGGGAGAAGTCCAGTGTGTCTTGATTTCTCTAGTATAGTTAGATATTGAAATTTCAATCTTTCATGGAGAAACTGGACACTGTTAAATTATCTATTATTGTAGTTTTATCAATAAATACTTTTTGCAGCTATAAGCTTGTCACTGTTTTCTTTTTTAATTTTTTATTGGAATATAGTTGATTAAAAATGTTGGTTAATTTCAGGTATACAGCAATGTGAGTCAGTTATACATATACATGTTTCTATTCTTTTTCAAATTCTTTTCCCATTTAGGTTATTACAGTGTATTGAGCAGTGTCTGTACTGTACAGTAGTTCCTTGCTGGTTATTTATTTTAAATATAGCAGTGTGTACATGTCAATCCCAAACTCCCAGTCAATCCCTCCTCACCACCCTTCACCCCTGGTAACCATAAGTTCATTCTCTAAGTCTGTGGGTCTATTTCTGTTTTATAAATAAGTTCATTTGTATAATTTTTTCGATTATTCACATAAGCAATATCATATGATATTTGTCTTTCTCTGTCTGACTTCACTTAGAATAAAAATCTCTAGGTCTATCGATGTTGCTGCAAATGGCATTATTTCATTCTTTTTAATGGCTGAGTAGTATTCCAGTGTATATATATATATACCACATCTTCTTTATCCATTCCTCTGTCGATGAATATTTAAGTTGCTTCCATGTCTTGGCTATTGTAAACAGCACTGCATTGAACAATGACGTGCATGTATTCTCCAGATATATGCCCAGGAATTGGATTGCTGGATCATATGGTAGCTCTATTTTTAGTTTCTTAAGGAACCTCCATACTGCTCTTCATAGTGTTTGTACCAATTTACATTCCTATCAACAGTGTAGGAATGTTCACTTCTCTCCACACCTTCTCCAGCATTTACTGTTTGTAAACTTTTTAATGATGGCCATTCTGACTGGTGTGAGGTAATATCTCATTGTAGTTCTGATTTGCATCTCTAGTAATTAGCAGTGTTGAGCATCTTTTCATGTGCTTCTTGGCCATCTGTATGTATTCTTTGGAGAAATGTCTATTTAGGTCTTCTGCCCATTTTTTGATTGGCTTCTTTGTTCTTTTTTGATACTGAGCTGCATGAGCTGTTTGTAAATATTGGAGATTAGTCCCTTGTCAGTCACATTGATTGCAAATATTTTCTCTCATTCTGTGGGCTGTCTTTTCATTTTGTTTATGGTTTACTCTGCCATGCAGAAGTTTTTGAGTTTAATTTGGTCCCATTTTTAAATTTTCATTTCCATTGCTCTAGACGGATTGAAAAAGATATTGCTGTGATTTATGTCAGTGTTCTGCCTATGTTTTCCTCTAAGGGTTTTACAGTATCTGATCTTACATTTCTGCTTTAATTTCTCTTTCTGATCTTTCATTGTTACTGTATAGAAATGCCACAGATTTCTGTGTATTTATTTTATATCTTGCAAATTTACCAGTTGATGAGATTTAATAGCTTTCTGATCTTACATTTAGGTCTTTAATCCATTTTGAGTTTATTTTTATTTATGGTGTTAAAGCATGTTCTAATTTCATTTTTATTTACATTTAGCTGTCCAGTTTTCCCAGCACCACTTTTGAAAAGACTGTCTTTTCTCCTTTGTGTATTGTTGCCTCCTTTGTTATAGATTAATTAACCATAAGTGCAAAGGATTATTTCTGAGCTTTCTATGTTGTTCCATTGATCTATATTTCTGTTGTTATGTCAGTACCATACTATTTTGATGACTGTAACTTTGTAGTATAGTCTGAGATAAGGGGTCCTGATTCCTCCAGCTCCATTTTTCTTTCTCAAGATTGCTTTGGCTATTTGTGGTCTTTTGTGTCTCCATAAAAATTTTAAGATTTTTTTGTTCTAATTCTGTGAAAAATGCCATTGGTAATTTGATAGAGATTGCATTGAATCTGTAGTTTAACTTTGGTAGTGTAGACATTTTGATATTGATCCTTCCAATCCAAGAACATGGTATATTTTTCCATCTGTTTGTGTCATCTCTAATTTTTATCATCAGTGTCTTATAGTTTTTGGAGTACAGATCTTTTGCATCCTTAGGTTGGTTTATTTCTAAGCATTTTATCATTTTTTTTCAAATCAAACAAATAGAATGGGATACCTGTTTTATAAGACATCTTAATTAATTAACTAGGTTGTGCTGGGCCTTAGTTGTGGCTTGAAGTCTCATTAGTTGTGGCACATGAACTCTTAGTTGTGTGGGATCTAGTTCCCTGACCAGAGATCGAATCCAGTCCCCTGCACTGGGAGCTTGGAATCTTAAAAACTGCACCACCAGGGAAGTCACACTAAGTATTTTATTCCTTTTGATGCAATGGTAAATGGGATTTCTGCCTTAATTTCTCTTTCTGATCTTTCATTGTTACTTCATAGAAATGCCACAGATTTCTGTGTATTTACTGTATATCTTGCAAATTTACCAATTGATGAGATTTAGTAGTTTTCTGGTAGCTTCTTTAGGATTTTCTGTATAGTATCATGTCATCTGCAAACAGTGACAGTTTTAGTTCTTCTTTTCCAATTTGGATCACTTTAATACATTTTCTTCTCTGATTGCTGTGTCTAGGACTTCCAAAACCATGCTGAATAAAAGTGGAGAGAGTAGGCATACTTGTCTTGTTCCTGATCTTATAGGAAACATTTTAAGTTTCAACCTTTGAGTATGATGTTAGCTGTAGGTTTGTCATTTATGGCCTTTATTATGTGGAGGTTTGTTCCCAATAGGCCCCCTTTCTGGAGAGTTTTCATCATAAATTGGTGTTGAATTTTGTCAAACGCTTTCTCTGCATCTATTGAGATGTTCATATGGTTTTTATTCTTCAATATGTTGATGTGGTGTATCACACTGATTGATTTGTTGATATTGAAAAATCCTTGCATCCCTTGGGTAAATCTCACTTGATCATAGTGTATGATCCTTTTAATGTATTGTTGGATTCAGTTTCCTAGTATTTTCTTAAGCAGTTTTTGTGTCAATATTCATCAGTGATATTGGCCTGTAATTTCCTTTTTTGTGATATCTTTGGTTTTGGTATCAGGGTGATGGTGGCTTCATAGAATGAGATTAGGAGTTTTCTTTCCTCTAAAGATTTTGGAAAAGTTTCAGGATAGCTTATCTCTTCCCTCAGTGTTTGATAGAATTTTTCTGTGAAGCCATCTGGTCCCGGACTTTTGTTTGTTGGGAGTTTTGTTAATCACAGTTTCAATTTCATTTCTTGGGAGATTGTACCTTTCTAAGAACTTGCCCATTTCTTCCAGGTTGTCCATTTTATGGACATATAGTTGCTTGTAGTAGTGTCTTATGATTTTTTGTATTTCTGTGGCATCCATTGTAACTTCTCCTTTTTCATTTCTAATTTTACTGATTTGAGGCCTCTCCCTCTTTTTCTTCGAGTCTAGCTATTGTTTTATCACTTTTGTTTATCTTCTCAAAGAACCAGCTTTTCGTTTCATTGATTTTTTTCTATTTTTTCTTCATCTCTGTTTCATTTATTTCTGCTCTGATCTTTATTATTACTTTCCTTCTACCCCCTTTGGGTTTTGGTTTGTTCTTCTTTCTCTATTGCTTGGGGTGTAAGGTAGGTATTTTTGTGAGATTTTTCTTGTTTCCTGAGGTAAGACTGTATTGCTATAAACTTCCCTCTTAGAACTCCTATTTCTGCATCCCATAGGTATTGCATCATAGTGCTTTTATTTTCATTTGTCTCTAGGTATGTTCTGATTTCTTCTTTGGTTTCTTCAGTGGTCTATTAGTTGTTTAGTAACTTATTGTTTAGCTTACACGTGTTTGCATTTTTTACTTTTTTTCCCCTGTAGTTTATTTCTAATCTCATAGCATTGTGGTTGGAAAAGAGGTTTGATATGATATCAGTTTTCTTAAACTTGTCCAGCCTTGATTTGTGATCCAAGATGTTTTCTATCCTGGAGAATGTTTCATGTGCACTTGAGAAAAATGTGTATTCTGCTGCTTTTGGATGGAAGGCTCTATAAATATTATGTCTATTTGCTTTAATGTCATTTAAAGCATATGTTTTCTTATTGATTTTCTGTCTGGATGATCTGTCCATTGTTGAAAGTGGGGTGTTAAAGTCACCTCCTATTATGTGTTACTGTTGATTTCTCCTTTTATGGTTCTTGGTATTTGCCTTATTTATTGATGTGATCCTATGTTGGGTGTATATATTTTTACAATCGTTATACCTTCTTCTTGGATTGATCCCTTGATCATTATTCAGTTTCCTTCTTTGTCCCTTTAACATTCTTTATTTTAAAGTTTATTTTGTCTGATATGATTATTGATAATCCAGCTTTCTTTTTATTTCCATTTGCATGGAGTATCTTTACCCATCCTCTCACTTTCAGTCTGTATGTGTCCCTAGATCTGAAGTGAGTCTCTTGTAGAAAGCATATATATGGGTCTTGTTTTTGTATCAATTCTGCCAGTCTGTGCCTTTGATTGGAGCATTTACATTTAAGGTAATTATCTACATGTGGTTTTTAAAAAATATCTTTATTGGAATATAATTGCTTTACAATGGTGTGTTGGTTTCTGCTTTATAACAAAGTGAATTAGCTATACATATATTCCCATATCTCCTCCCTATTGCGTCTCCCTCTCACCCCCCTATCCCACCCCTCTAGGTGATCACGAAGCACTGAGCTGATCTCCCTGTGCTATGCAGCTGCTTCCCACTAACTATCTATTTTATATTTGTTAGTATATATAAGTCCATGCCACTCTCTCACTTCATCCTAGCTTACACTTCCTCCTCCCTGTGTCCTCAAGTCCATTCTCTATGTCTGCATCTTTATTCCTGTCTTGCCCCTAGGTTCTTCAGAACCTTTTTGTTTTGGATTCCATATATATGTGTTAGCATACAGTATTTATTTTTCTCTTTCTGACTTCACTCTGTATGGCAGACTCTAGGTCCATCCACCTCACTATAAATAACTCAGTTTCTTTTCTTTTTATGGCTGAGTAATATTCCATTTTATATATGTGCCACATCTTTATCCATTCATCTGTCGATGGACACTTAGGTTGCTTCCATGTCCTGGCTATTGTAAATAGAGCTGCAATGAACATTGTGGTACATGACTCTTTTTGAATTATGGTTTTCTCAGGGTATATGCCCAGTAGTGGGATGGCTGGTTCATATGATAGTTCTATTTTTAGTTTTTTTTAAGGAACCTCCATACTGTTCTCTCTAATGGCTGTATCAATTTACATTCCCACCAACAGTGCAAGAGTGTTCCCTTTTCTCCACACCCTCTCCAGCATTTATTGTTTGTAGATTTTTTGATGGTGTCCATTCTGACTGGGTGTGAGTTGATACTTCATTGTAGTTTTGAATTGCATTTCTCTAATGATTAGTGATGTTGAGCATTCTTTCATGTGTTTGTTGGCAATCTGTATATCTTCTTTGGATAAATGTCTATTTAGGTCTTCTGCCCATTTTTGGATTGGGTTGTTTGTTTTTCTGATATTGAGCCTCATGAACTGCTTGTAAATTTTGGAGATGAATCCTTTGTCAGTTTCTTCATTTGCAAATATTTTCTCCCATTCTGAGGGGATATGTGTGTTCTTATTGCCATTTGTTTAATTATTTCTGATTTGTTTTTGTAGGTGTTTTTTCTTCCCTTCCCCTTTTTTATCTCTTCTCTTGTGATTTGTGACTTAGTGTTGTGTTTAGATTCTTTTTTCTTTTCGTGTGTTTATGTATTGCAGATTTTTGTTTTTTGGTTGCTGAGAGTTTTTGATATAGCAGTCTATATATAAACAAGATCATTTTAAGTTTCTTGTTTTTTAATTACCAATACATTTCCAATATCCTACATTTTTGCTCTCCTCTTCTCATAATTGCTGGTTTTGATATATTTTTGTGCAAATGATTTCTTACCTTTACTGTATGTTTACCCTTATTGGTGAGCTTTCCCATTTGTAATTTTCTTATTTTAGTTTTGGCCTTTCTTTCTTGCTTAGAGAAATTCCTTTAGGATTTGTTGCAAAACTGCTCTGGTTGTGCTGAATTCTTTTAGCTTTTGCTTGTCTGCAAAGCTTTTGATTTCTCTGTTGAATACGAATGATAGCCTTGCTGGTTAGAGTATTCTTGTTTGTGGCTTCTTCCATTTCATAACTAAATATATCATGCCACCCCCTTCTAGTCTATAGAGTTTCTCCTGAGAAATCAGCTGATCACCTTATGGGAGTACTATTGTATGTTATTTGTTGCTTTTCCCTTGTTGCTTCTAATATTTTTTCTTTGTCTTAATTTTTGTCATTTTGATTACTATGTGTCTTGGTATGTTCCTTCCTCAGTTATCTTGCCTGGAACTCTCCGTGTTTCTTTGACTTGAGTGACTGTTTCCTATCCCATATTAGTGAAGTTTTCAGCTATTACCTCTTCAGATACTTTCTCAGGTCCTTTCTCTCTCTCTCCTTTTTCTGAGACCCTTATATTCAGAATGTTGGTACATTTAATGTTGTCCCAGATGTCTCTGAGACTATCCTCATTTCTTTTTATTCTTTTTTCTTTATTCTGTTCTGCAGCATTTGATTTCCACCATCCTGTTCTTCTGGTCACTTATCTGTTCTTCTGCCTCAGTTATTCTGCTAATGATTTTTTCTAGTGTATTTTTCATTTCAGTCATTGTATTGTTCTTTATTTCTTATAGGTCTTTGTTAAACATTTCTTGTATATTCTTGATCTGTTCCTCCATTCTTTTTCCAAAACCTTGAATCATCTTTATTATCATTGCTATCAATCTTTTACTGGTAGATTGCCTGTCTTCACTTCACTTTGTTGTTCTTGACTTTTATTTTGTTCCATCTCCTGGGACATATTCCTCTGCCATCTCATTTTGTCTAAGTTTCTGTGATTGCAATTTTCATTTCTCAGACTGCAGGGTTATAGTACTTCTTGCTTCTGCTGTCTGCCACCTGGTGGAGAAGGCTGTCTAAGAAGTCTGTGCAGGCTTCCTGGCAACAGGGAGTGTGGTTTTTGTCCACTAGTGAATGGAGTTGTGTCTTGTCCATCTGGTGCACAGGGCTGTGTCAGTGGGTGTGGTTTATTGGGCAACTGTGTATTCAAGAAGACTTTAAGCAGCCTATCTGCTGATGGGTGTGGCTGTGTTCTTGACCTGTTTGTTCTTTGGCCTGAGGCATCCCAGAACTGGAGCTTACAGGCCATTGGGTGGGGTCAGGTCTTGGTGAGAAAATGGCAGACTCCAACAGGTCTCACACCAATAAGTAGTCCCCAGAACTGCCACCACCAGTGTCCTTGTCCCTCAGTTAACCACAGCCTCCACCACCCCCACCTTCACTGGAGACCCTCCAATACTAGCAGATAAATCTGGCCCTGTCTTTTATCAGTTCACCACTTTTTTTCCTCTGAGTCGTGTGCACGAGAAACTGTGTGCACCCTCCAAGAGTGGAGTTTCTGTTTCCCCCAATCCTGTAGAATTCCTGTGATCAAACCTCACTGGTCTTCAAAGCCAGATCTTCTGGAGGCTCCTCCTCCTGTTGCCAAATCCCCAGGCTGGGAAGCCTGACATGGGGCTCAGAACTTTCACTCTTGTGAGAAATCTTCTGTAGTATAATTATTTTCCAGTTTGTGGGTGGCCCACCTGGTGTGTATGGGATTTGATTTTATTGCAGTTGTGTCACTCTTACTATCTCATTGTGGCTTCTTCTTTGCTTTCGGATATAAGGTATCTTTTTGGTAGGTTCCAGGGTTTTTATGATCGACAGTTGTTTAGCAGTTAGTTGTGATTTAGTGTTTCCGTGAGAAGAGGTGAGCTCAAGTCCTACTCTGCCATCTTGTCTCCTCCCTATGTTTTTATTTTATCCTCTTTCTTCTTTTTTCTTTTAACTTTCTCTGTTTGTCTTTATGAAATTAGGTGAAAAAGTTACCTATCCTGGTCTTGAAATTGTGTCCTTGAGTGGGAACATCTCTATGCAGTCTGTGTGTGCTCAGTGATTTTGGTGGGGAAGCTGGATCAGAAATGAGCATGGACCTTATCTTTTCCTTGGGAAAAATGGCAGTCACCACCTTGGTTTGGTATAGGGATACAGCTGCTAGGGCTAGAGCCGCAGCTAGTTGCAACCTGGATTTCTCCCAGACTCAATGGCTACTGCCACCTGTTGAGTTGCAGATCATGGGGCTCTGGTGTTGGAGCCACAGTCTGGAGTAACCTCATCTTTTCCATGGTGTAATGGCAGTTACAACATTTGTTGGGGGTGTGGCTGGGGTCCAAGAAGCTGACCTATGATCTCTGGGATGTTCAGCTTTTCTCTGGAGTGATGGTGGTTTTCCTCTTGACCTGGCACAGAATTGGGACCCTTGGGTCTGGAGGCACAGTTCTGAATGAGCTCTAATTCTCCCTGGATGAATGGTGGTTGCTGTCTTGGCCAAGGGTGAGGCTGGGGGCTGGGGGATGGAGTGAAGCCCAATAAAAGCCCAAGGTGCAATATTGTTAATGTCATTTGGGGGAGTAGTAGTGGAGTAGGAGGGTTGGAGTCTGGTGTGTGCTGGGGAGAGGGTGTGAGCTGAGGTGGTCCTGGCATGTCAGCAAGAGCACCAGGAAGTTTTCAGTTTGCTGTCTCTGCACTGGAACTTGAGGCAAGCAAGTCTTTGTGTGTTCTCCTCAAGAGTGGAGTTCTGGTTTTCTACAGCCCTCCAGTAAGTCTCACTGGTTTTCAAACCAGTCAACAGAGCTTTTCTTCACAGTGCCAGATCCCATGACTGGAGTGCTCAGTGTGGGATTAGAAGCCCTTGCTCCTTAGGGAGGATCCTGAAGCTTGAGCTTGTACTATCCCCCTCTTTTTCTGGTTCTCCAAGTTGGGTGTGTGTCCTGATAAGATTGCTTCTCCTTCCTTCCTACCAGACTCTGTATGGTTCTTTCTTTATAACCTTGGTTTTAGAGAAGCCATTCTGCTAGTATTCAGGTTGCTCTCAGAGAGAGTTGTTCTATATGTAATTGTAGTTTTGATGTATTTGTGGTGGGAGGTGAGCTCAGGGTTTTTCTACTTCACCATCTTAATCCTGCCCCTCTCTGTAGTTTAAACTTTTTAAGTGTCTGGAGGATGCATACAGAGATCCATTTGTTTTGAGACTGCCCATGACAAGCCTCTTATTAAACCTACCACCTGCCAAACTGGAGTGGCCTGGTTTTATCTTTGGTCTCTCCTTTTCCTCTGTGTATGGCGGCCAGTTTCAGATTTCACTTAAGAAGTTCCTGAGGTTGCAAACTAACAGTGGAATCACATAATATGTGTCCTTTTGATTCTGGCTTCTTTCACTTAGCATAATATTGTAAATTTTTATCCATAATGTAGCTTGTTTCAGTGGCTTTTAATGGCTGAACAACAGTCCATTGTATGGAGCTACATTTGTTTATTTATTTTCTAAAATCCATTCAACTGATGGACATTTCAGTTGTTTATACTTGTTTGTTATTATGAATAATGTTATGAAAATTCATACCCATTTTTGTGTGTATTTTTTAAAAATTCTCATAGATATATATCTATACTTACTAGTAAAATTTCTGCATCACATGCTAACTTTATGTTTAACTTTTTGAGGAAATACCAAACTGTTTCCCAACATGGCTGTACCATATTACATTACTACGAGCAGTGTATGGGGGTTCCAATTTATCCACATTCTTTCCATCACATGTTATTGTTCATCTTTTTCTGATTACAGGCATTCTATTCTGTGTAAAGGGTATCTCATTGTGGTTTTGACTTACATTTCCCATTGGAAATGGGATATTTAACATGTTTTTATGTGCTTATTGGCCACTTTTATATCTTCTTTGGAGAAATGTCTATTCAGATCCTTTGTCAATTTTTTAATTGGGTTATTTTTCTTTAAATTGTTGAGTTGTAATAATTTTTTATATATTATGATTACTAGACCCTTATGAGATATATGATTTGCAAATGTTTTCCTCATTCTATGGATTGTCTTTTCATTTCCATTTTTTTTTCTTTCTGAGAGAGTCCTTTGAAGAAAAGGTCTTGATTTGGGTAAAGTTCCTTTTCTCTATTTTTTCCCCAGTTGCTTGCGCTTTAGGTGTCATATCTAAACATAACAAAACAAAATTGCCTAATCCTGGGTGAGAAAGATTTACATATTTGTTTTCTTCATAAGTTTTTAATGGAGAAGGAGTGGTTTCTTGGACAAGGAAAATGCAGAGGAAATTTCCAAACAGGAGGAACTGCAGGTGAAAAGTCGTAGAGTTGTGATAGGTTTTAGTGATATTCATAAGACAGAGGTAACTGAGGTGTAGCATACAATTTTCTGATGTAGTGTTTAATTTTTTTATAAATTTGCATTTTTACTTTCTATCAGGACACTGTGTATGTTTTATTTTATAATGTGCCTTCAGATGTCTAGATGGAATGCTTTTTCTGAACAGAAATTGTTACTACACATTAGCTTAAGGTTGCCTGCATACTGGTTAGTTCTACAACATATGTTTCTAATAATAATGGAGAAGAAAAAAAACCTAGTGGGAGAGTTTATTTTTATTTTATATCAAGAATTTCATCAAGAAAGATAACAACATACATAGAATCTGTGATGAAAGTCTTAGCTGAGTGAACAACAGTGAAAAGAAGAATTGTTTTTCTTTTTTTGGCCTGCTCCCTCAAGTTCACTCTTAAAAAAACAGGAGTACTCTAGAGTAGTGGTCATTAAACCTGGCTGCACAATAGAAACTCCTGGAGACATTTTCAAAAATACAGATCCTTAGGCCCCATTCCAGACCTAGTGAGTCAGAATGTCATTTAAAAAAAAAAAAAACATATCCAGTGATTCTCAAACTCAGCCAGTTTTGGAGACCAGTGCTCTAGTGGGATTTGCCTTATCTGCAGTCGTCCAACTGTGTTGATTGCTTCAAGCCAAATTGGTTAATATAAATAAGAATTAATATTATTTTCTAGAAAAATACTATACTCTATCAGAAATATTTCCTTCATCAATTAACAAAGGTACAGGAAAAGGGAATTTGGAGAGTTAATGAAGCAGATGTATTTCATTTACTTTATTGGAAAGAGGAAAAGCCATGATCACAATATTGTCTACAGAAATCAGCCTAAGAGGAGCAGAATATATCACCTCAAAATATGCCACTTTGGAATATTGATTATTTAATAATTTTATTATTTAATAAAATAATAATTTAAGTGATTATTTAATAATATTATTATTATCAAAGACACTTTGATCTTCCTTTGTCTCCTTGAAAGTAGGAAATAAATCTTCCATGTGAAACTACCCTTCCTGTATCAGGAGGTTAAAAGGTATCTTTATCACCATATCTAGGGAATTCAGGGCCAAGAAGGCTATATAAGCAAATATTGTTACTTTTCACTAATTTGCTACCCCAAGCCCAAATCCTTTTGTTTTGCTAATTCTTCACAACTTTGCTAAAAGGTGTAAAACTGCCTGCTTTTGTCACTTATTGGAGTCATATTTCTATGGGATCATGTATATATAAAATTAAATTTGTTTTTCTACTATTAATGTCTTATGTCAGTTTAATTAATAGACCAGCCAAAGAAACTAGACAGGTAGAAAGGTTTCTTTTTCCCCTACAATGGTGGTTACATTTAATGATGACAACTCAATAATAAAATCAGCCATAACACTGAGACTTTCTATAAAATTACCAAAACATACATTTGTTTTGATTATAAGCATATTGCCATTTTATTGAATAGGCTGAAATCAGTGGAAGAATAATCAGGAATCAATTTTATTTTTCTCTCATCACTGCTTTGAGGCATACTCTGAAAAATTTCCCTTCTCTGCCATTGAACAAAAACTCTGGCAAAAGTCTTAGCTTTTCAGTCACTCTTATGAACATGAAAAAGTCCAGTTCTTATTCATTTCAAAGCTTCTCTTTTCCCAGCTTGGCCTAACTTCTGACCTGGGGTATTGGGTTGGTAGTAGGGAAATAAGGAGGAAAGTTTGTTTAGCTTTACCCTTAACTACTAAGTTGCTCCTAGCTTCTCCAAGTTGATCCTAAGTGTGGGGTTCAGGAAATTTTAGATAAATTGGTATATATTTTGGATTTTTCAGCCATTTATTATGATAGTCTAAAAAAAACTATAAAGAAAATTCAAACACCTATGTATCAACTACCCAGTTCAAGAAATATAACATAACCAATATAGATTCATAAGTCTTTATTTGAAACACTTGGGGTAAGATGTTTTTTAAAATTTAGAATATTTCAAAATTTGGGAAAGTTAATACTTTGTGCCATATATTATATAACACTGTCAGTGAGGTCTGTGGCCATATCCTTAGTTGAATACGGTAGTATTTTTACACCTTAATGTACAGTTATTTAGCCTAAATAAGATAACTTTAGATTATAAACTCTCATGTCAGATCAGGTTTTTATTTTATTTTTTCTCCAAATTGTTTTAGGATATTTTTCACAAGACTAATGTTATTGGAATCTGGAAATTGCTTTCTCTTATCATGTCCAGTGTCCGAATGCAGCCTCTTTAGTTTTTGTTTATTTTGCTTTTCTCCCCCCAGTTTTACTGAAGTATAATTGCTGTATAACACTGTATTCATTTCAGGTGTACAATGTAATGATTTGATATATGAATATATTGTGAAATGATCACCACACTAAGTTTAGCTAATATCCATCAACTCACATAGTTACCACTTTTTCCATGAGATAAGAAGGTTTAAAAACTACTCTCTTAGCAACTTTCAAATATAAAATACAGCACCATTAGCTATAGGCACCATGCTGTATATTACATTCTTAGAACTTATTTATCTTATAACTGGAAATTTGAATCTTTTGCCACATTCACCCATTTCCCTCACCCCTACCTCCTGTCTCTGGTAATTAAAAATCTACTCTACTTATACAAGTTCTGTATTTTTTTAGATTCCACATATGACACCATACAGTATTTGTTTTTCTCTGTCTGACATATTTCACTTTGCATAATGCCATCAGGTCTTTTTAATGGGACATATTTGTGGGGAGTTCTTTGGATAACCTCCACACGGAACTTCTAAATGCATTCTTCTATTTCAGGGAAAATGGATCATTTGTCCTCATGCACCTACACCTCTTTACCCCTGGTCAGATTCATTCTAGATACATAATGTGGTTTTATTATTTCTAAAGATTTCCAGTGGTTAAAATGTCAATGTTATTCTTAAGCTAATATAGGTAGTGGCTTATTTACTCACTGACATTAATTGAATCTGACAAGTCAGGTGTTTCTTGTTTGGATGACCATCTAAATTTAAAATTATCCGCATAACTGTTAAAACATTACTTTTTCTCATATAATTTTATATCAGATTTATTGAAGTATAGTTCATATGCAGTAAAATTTATCCTTTAAAAATGTATAGGTCTATGATAAAAACTCTTCAGAAATTGGACATAGAGGGAACATATCACAACATAATACAGGCCATATATGACAAAAACACAGCTAACATAATACTCAATGGTGAAAAGCTGAAAGCATTTCCTCTAAGATCAAGAACAAGACAAGTATGCCCACTCTTGCCACTTTTTTCAATATAGTTTTAGAATTTCTAGCCATGGCAACCCTCTTTTTCTTCAGAGAAGAAAAAGAAATAAAAGGAATCCAAATTGGAAAAGAAGTAAAGCTGTCCCTGTTTGCAGATTACCTGATGCAAAATCCTAAATATGCTACCAGAAAACTACTCGAGCTCATCAATAAATTTGGTAAAGTTGCTGGATGCAAAATTAATATGGTGCATTTCTACATACTAACAATGAACAATCAGAAAGAGAAATTAAAGAAACAATCTCATTTACCACCTCATCAAAAAGGATTAAATATCTAGAAATAAACCTACCTAAGGAAGCAAAAGACCTGTACTCTGAAAACTATGACACTGAAGGAAGAAATTGAAGACAACACAAACAGATGGAAAGATATACTGTGTTCTTGGATTTGAATAATCAATATTGTTAAAATGACCATACTACTCAAGGCAATCTACAGATTCAATGCAATCCCTATCAAATTACCAATGGCATTTTTCACAGAACTAGAGCAAAAAATCTTAAAATTTGTATGGAGACACAAAAGACCCTAAGTAGCCAAAACAATCTTGAGAAAGAAGAATGGAACTGGAAGAAAAAGGCTCCCTGACTTCAGACTATACTACAAAGTGACAGTCATCAAAATAGTATGGTACTGGCACATAAACAGACATATAGATCAATGGAACAGGAAAAAGAAGCCAGAAATAAGCCCACACACTTATGGTCAATTAATCTACAAAAAAAGAGGTAAAAATATACAATGGAAAAAAGAGTCTTTTCAATAAGTGATGTTGGAAAAACTGGACAGCTACATGTAAAAGAATGAAATTAAAACATTCTCTAACACCATATACACAAATAAACTCAAAATGGATCAAAGACCTAAATTTAAAACTGGGTACTATGTTTCCTCCTAGAGGAACTGTTTCCTCCTAGAGGAAAACATAGGCAGAACACTCTTTGACAAAAATTGCAGTAATATTTTTTGGGATCCATCTCCTAGAGTGATGGAAATAAAAACAAAAATAAACTAACTAGACTTAATTAATCTTAAAAGCTTTTGCAGTACAAA
Source organism: Phocoena phocoena (assembly GCF_963924675.1). Taxonomy (NCBI): domain Eukaryota; kingdom Metazoa; phylum Chordata; class Mammalia; order Artiodactyla; family Phocoenidae; genus Phocoena; species Phocoena phocoena. The sequence continues at coordinate 24,237,751 of NC_089232.1, read as the reverse complement.
ATAAATTATAAACAAAATAAAAAGACAACATAACGACTGGGAGAAAATATTTGTAAATGATATTACAAACAAGGGATTAATTTCCAAAATATACAAACAGCTCACACAGCTTACTATAAAACAAAAAAACAAAACAAATCAAAAAATAGCCAGAAGACTTAAATAGACATTTCCCCAAAGAAGACATACAGATGGGCAACATGCACATGAAAGGGTGCTCAATATCACTATTAGAGAAATGTGAATCAAAACTAGAATGAGCTATCACCTCACACCAGTCAGAATGGCCATGATTAAAAAATCTACAAACAATAAATTCTGGAGAGGGTGTATAGAAAAGGGAACCTTCCTACACTGTTAGTGGGAATGTAAATTTGTGCTGCCATTATGTAAAACATTATGTAGGTTCCTTAAAATACAAAAATATAGTTACCATATGATCCTGCAATCCCACTCTTTTTCCAGAGAAAACCATAATTTGAAAAAATACATGTACCCCAATGACTTTCCTGGTGGTGCAGTGGTTAAGAATCTGCTGGCCAATGCAGGGGACAGGGGTTCAGGCCCTGGTATGATAAGATTCCACAAGTCACAGAACAACTAATCCTGTGAGCCACAACTACTGAACTTGCATGCCACAACTACTGAAGCCTGCATGCCTAGAGCCCATGCTCCACAACAAGAGAAGTCACCGCAATGAGGAGCTCACACACCACAATGAAGAGTAGCCCCGGCTCACTGCAACTAAAGAAAGCCTGCACCCAACAATGAAAACCCAATGCAGCCAAAATAAATAAATAAATAAATAAAAAGAAAAGATAAGATACATGTGCTCCAATGCTGATAGCAGCACAATTTACAATAGCCAAGACATGGAAGCAACCTAAGTATTCTTTGACAGATGAATGGATAAATAAGTGGTATATATATATATATATATATATATATATATATATATATATATATATATATAAAATGAAATACTACTCAGCTGTATAAAAGAATGAAGTAATGCCATTTGCAGCAACATTGATGGACCTAGAGATTATTATATTAAGTGAAGTAAGCCAGACAAAGACAAATATAATTTCACTTACATGTGGAATCTAAAAAAAATATATATGAATGAACTTATTTACAAAACAAATAGATTCACAGGTATAGAAAACAAACTTAAAGTTACCAAAGGGGATAGCAAGGAGTTTGGGATTAGCTTATACACACTACTGTATATAAAATATGTAAACAACAAGGACCTACTGTATAGCACAGGGAACTATACTTAATATCTTAATAACCTATAAAGGAAAAGAATATGAAAAAGTATATATATATATATATATATATATATATATATATATATATATGAAACTGAATTACTTTGCTATACACTTGAAACTAACACAACATTGTAAATTAACTATACTTCAATAAAAAATGAGAAAAAAATATAATTCTTGGCAAATGAATATTCTGTAACCACCACCACAATCAAGAAATATAAATGTCCATTACCTTAAAAAGTTTCTTCATATCCATGAAGAGTCAATCCCCTTCCCACACTTTTAGGCTTTGTCAAACACTGATTTTATTTCTGTTCCTACAGTTTTGTCTTTTTTATAATGTTATACACTAGATTTCTTCTTGTTATGTTTTGGAAAACTACATTAGCACAAAACTACATTAATCCCTAGTTCTATTCTATTCTACTCTATTCTATTCTATTCTACTCTACTCTACTCTACCCTACTCTACTCGACTCTACTCTACTCGACTCGACTCTACTCTATTCTATTCTATTCTATTCTATTCTATTCTGGTTTGGCCAAGGATTAATGACGTGGCTCTGGAAATAGGCATAGAACTTCAATAGACCGGTTGAGAATAAGAATGGAATTATATACAGCAGATTATTGTTTTTCATCAGGTTTGGAAAATTGTAAATCATTCTCATTTCACATATTGCTTCTTGCCCATTTTCTCTCTTTTCCTTTCTTAGACTCCAATTCTACACATTAGGCCTTTTCAACATGTTCCATATATTATGATTTTTTTCCTGTATTTTTCTCTCTGTACTTTAGCTTGCTGATTATGTACATATTATATACATAATTGAGAAAATAGCTATATATAAATTGCTTTTTCTCATTTATGTATCCTTTCATCTTGTCCTCTGGCAGTTCTTATCTGCTGTCATACCCATCTATTAAGTAATCAATTTCATTTTCTACTTTAGAAGTTTAATTTTCAATTTAAATTCTTGATCTTGTCACTTTTCTCCATTATTGAACATATTAATCACAGTTACTTTTAAATCCTTGGCTTTTATGCCAAAAATTCTCATTCATTAATCTGTTTCTATTATATGTTTCTTTCTTTCTGTCCTTGTAATTTTTGGATGATTGTCAAACACTGTATATGAAAAATAGTGGAGGCTCCAAATGATATCTTTCTCCAGAGAAGTTCACCTTTTCTGCTCATAGGCAGATAGAGAGGGGACAGATTATATGCATTGAGCTGAATCAACTCTGAGTTGAAGCTTTTGAAAGTTTTCATTTATTGTCAGTTTGCTTCAGTTCTCATTCTGTTTCTCCAGAAATTTCTGTTGTATGCCTCCTCTTTGTTAGGTTCTGACCTTTGATTTTTATCCCCTCAGATTAGTGAAGTGACTTCTAAAAAATTTCTCTGCTGTTTAACAACTTTTTTTTAGTCTCTTTCCCTGTTCATTTTAAGAATTCTGCTAATTTTGGAAGAGAAAGCCAAATGTCAGTTTGGCTGCTCAGAGATTACTTTTTCATCAAGATCTTGGTCTGTGAAGTCTTAATTGACTTGTCATCTATGACTCTAAATTTTTCTGCAGTTCTGTGGAATTGACAAAAGTTCTGAAAGATTCTGTGCCTTGTAGCCACAGCTCTATTCTTAAATTCTCCTCTTTTTTCTTTTTTTTCTACCAGGAATCTGCAAAAATCTAAAATAAGGTGAAAGTGTGGGAAGTCACTTACAATGTATATCCCCACACTGTATGGTACCACTTTCTTTGTAATTTTGGCTTTTTATGGTCTGATTGTCTCAGCAATTCTCTGATAGCTTCAACAAATTTATTTCTTATTTTTAAACAATTTAGAATTTTATCTGGTTTTTCTCAACAAGAACAGTTTTCCTCAAGGAACTCCATCTCAGCCAGAAGCAGAAATCAATACAATGATTTCTTTAAAATTTTTCTATTTACCAGCAAGAGTTTGGAATTTGGGTGAGAGTAACAGGGAAATTGTTAGGTTGAGTTTAGACTATATAAAGAAATTCAAGGGGAACCTTCAAGATGGCAGAGGAGTAAGACGTGGAGATCACCTTCCTCCCCACAAATACATCTACATGCTGAAAAACTCCTACAGAACACCTACTGGACACTGGCAGAAGGTCTCAGACTTCCCAAAAGGAAATAAAATCCCCACATACCTGGGTAGGGCAAAAGAAAAAAGAAATAAACAGAGACAAAAGAATAAGGATGGGACCTCCACCTCTTGGAGGGAGCTGTGAAGGAGGAAATGTTTCCACACACTATGAAGCCACTCCACTGATGGAGTAGGGGGGTGGGTGGGTGGGGGGAATTTCACAGCCATGGAGGAGAGAGCAGCAACAGGGTTACAGAAGGCAAAGTGGAGAGATTCCCACACAGAAGTTTGTTGCCAACCAGAACTCGCCAACCTGAGAGGCTTGTATGCTCACCCACTGGGGAGAGTGGGGACTGGGAACTGAGGCTTGGGCTTCAGAGATCAGATCCCAGGGACAGAAATGGGGTTAGCTGTGTGAACACAGCCTGAAGGGGGTTAGTGTACAACAGCTAGCTGGGAGGGAGTCTGGGAAAAATTCGGGACCTGCCTAAGAGGCAAGAGACCATTGTTTTGGGGCAAGTAAGAAGAGGAGATTGCTTCCCTGTCTGCCCACAGAATGAAGAGCACCACTTAAATGAGCTCCAGAGACGGGCTTGAGCCACAGCTATCAGCTCAGACACCAGAGGCTGATATGAAATGCTACATACTGGCATGAAACGTTAACACTGCTTCTGCAGACACCAAGAGTCCTATGTGTAAGCACAGGTCACTATCCACAAACCACCCACTCCTTCCAGGAGCCTGTGCAGCCTGCTAATGCCAGGGTCCCATGATCTAGAGACAATTTCCCTAGGAGAACACACAGTGCAACTCAGGCTGTTGCAAAGTCACACCAACCTCTGCCACGGCTGGCTTACCGCACATTCCAGTTATAACTACCATAGCCTTCCCTCCCCATGGCATGAGTGAGCAAGGACCTCCTAATCAGCCGCTGCTTTAATCCCCTCCTGTCTGGGAGTGGAAATGATGCCTGAGGGTGACCTAAAAGCAGAGGTGGGGCCAAAACCAAAGCTGAATCAGGAGATGTGTGAATAAAAAAGAGAAAGGGAAATTTCTCTGTGCAGCCACAGGAGCAGTGGATTAAATCCCCACAATCAACTTGATGTACCCTGCATTTGTGGAATATCAGAATAGAAGATGAATCATCCCCAAATTAAGGCAGTGGACTTTGGGAGTAACTGTAGACTGGGGGGTTTGCTGTCTGTGACTGACTTGTTTCTGATTTTTGTGTTTATCTTACTATAGATTTTAGTGCTTGTTATCATTGGTGGATTTGTTTATTGGTTTGGTTGCTCTCTTCTTTTTATTATTATTACTTTTTATTTTAATAAATTACTTTTTATTTCAATAACTTAATTTAAAAATTTTAAAATTATTATTATTAACTTTTCCTCCTTTTCCTTCTGAGCTGTGTGGCTGACAGGGTCTTGGTGCTTCATCCTGGTGTCAGACCTGACCCACTGAGGTGGGAGAGCTGAGTTCAGGACACTGGACCACTAAAGACTTCATGGCCCAATGTAAAATCAATCAGCAAGAGCTCTCCCAGAGATATCCATCTCAGTGCTAAGACCCAGCTCCACCCAACAGCCAGCAAGCTCCAGTGCTGGATGCCAATGCCAAACAACTGGCAAGAGAGGAGCACAACCCCACTCGTTAGCAGAGAGACTGCCTAAAATCATACTAATTTCACAGACACCCCAAAACACACCAGTGGATGTGGCCCTGCCCAGCAGAAAGACAAGATCTAGCCCCATAAAGGAGAACACAGGCACTAGTCCCCTCCCACAGGAGGCAACACAAGCCACTGAACCAACCTTACACACTGGGAGTAGACCTCCATAACAATGGGAACTACGAACCTGCAGCCTGCAAAAGGAGACCCCAAACACAGTAAGTTAAGTAAAATGAGAAGACAGAGGAATATGCAGCAAATGAGTAGAATGGTAAAAACCCACCAGGCCAAACAAATGAAGAGGAAATAGGCAGTCTACTTGAAAAAGAATTCAGGGTAATGATAGTAAAGATGATCCAAAATCTTGGAAATAGAATAGAGAAAATGCAGGAAATGTTTAACAAGGACCTACAAGAGCTAACCAGCATACAAACACTGATGAACAACACAATAAATGAAATTGAAAATTCCTTAGAATGAATCAATAGCAGAATAACTGAGGGAGAAGAATGGATAAGTGACCTGGAACTTAAAATATTGGAAACAACTACTGAAGGGCAGAATAAAGAAAAAAAATGAAAATATTCAGAGGTCTCAGACACCTCTGGGACAACATTAAATACACCAAAATTGGAATTATAGGGTTCCCAGAAGAAGAAGAGAAAAAGAAAGAGTCTAAGAAAGTTGAAAAGTTGAAAACTTCACTAACATGGGAAAGGAAAGAGTCAGTAAAGTCCAGGAAGCACAGAGAGCCATACAGGATAAATCCAAGGAGAAACACACCAAGACACATATTAAACTATCAAAAATTAAACACAAGGAAAAAATATTAAAAGCAGAAAGGGAAAAGCAACAAAAAACCTACAAGGGAATCCCCATATGGTTAACAGCTGATCTTTTAGCAGAAACTCTGCAAGCCAGAAGGGAGTGGCAGGACATATTTAAAGTGATGAAAAGGAAAACCCTACAACCAAGATTACGCTACCCATCAAAGATCTCATTCAGATTTGAAGGAGAAATTAAAACCTTTACAGACAAGTGAAAGTTAAGAGAATTCAGCACCACAAAACCAACATTATAACAAATGCTAAAGGAAAATCTCTAGGCAGGAAACACAAGAGAAGGAAATGACATGCAAAAACAAAAACATAACAATTAAGAAAATAGTAATAAGAACATACATATAGACAATTACCTTAAAGGTAAATGGATTAAATGCTCCAACCAAAAGACACCGACTGGCTGAATAGATACAAAAACAAGACCTGTGTATACGCTGTCTATAAGAGAAGCACTTCAGACCTAGGGACGCATACAGACTGAAAGTGAAGGGATGGAAAAGATATTCCATGTGAATGGAAATCAAAAGAAAGATAGCATAGCAATTCTTATTTCAGAAAAAATAGATTTTAAAATAAAGACTGTCACAAGAGACAAAGAAGGACACTACATAATGATCAAGGGATCAACCCAAGAATAACATATAATAATTGTAAATATTTATGCACCCAACATAGGAGCAATTCAATACATAAGGCAAATGCTAAGAGACATAATAGAGGAAATCAACAGTAACACAATCATAGTAGGGGATATTAACACCCTACCTTCACCAATGGACAGATCATCCAAAATGAAAATAAATAAGGAAACACAAGCTTTAAATGATACATTAAACATGAGGGACTTAATTGATATTTAAAGGACATTCCATCCAAAACAACAGAATACACGTTCTTCTCAAGTGCCCATGGAACATTCTCCAGGATAGATCATATCTTGTGTTACGAATCAAGCCTTGGTAAATTTAAGAAAATTGAAAATGTATCAAGTATCTTTTCCGGCCACATTGCTATGAGACTAGATATCAATTACAGGAAAAAAAAACTATAAAAAATACATACACATGAAGGATACACAATACACTAATAAATAGCCAAGAGATCACTAAAGAAATCAAGGAAGAAATAAAAAACATACCTAGAAACAAATGACCATGAAAACAGGACGACCCAAATCCTATGGGATGCAGAAAAAGAAGTTCTAAGAGGGAAGTTTATAGCAATAAAACCGTACCTCAAGAAAGAAGAAAAATCTCAAATAAAGAACCCAATCTTATACCTAAAACAATTAGAGAGAGAAGAATAAAAAAACCCAAAGTTAGAAGAATGAAAGAAATCATAAAGATCAGATCAGAAAATAAATGGAATAAAAACTAAAACACAACAGCAAAAATCAATAAAGCTAAAATCTGCTTCTTTGAGAAAAGAAACAAAATTGATAAACCATTAGCCAGACTCATGAAGAAAAAAAAGGGAAAAGACTCAAATCAATAAAATTAGAAATGAAAATGTAGAATAGACACTGCAAAAATACAAAGGATCATGAGGGATTACTACAAGCAAATATATGCCAATAACATGGACAACCTGGAAAAAAGGCACAAATTATTAGAAAAACACAACGCCCTGAGACTGAACCAGGAAGAAATAGAAAACATAAACAGACCAATCACAAGCACTGAAATTGAAACACTGAGAAAAATCTTCCAGCAAACAAAAGCCCAGGACCAGATGGCTTCACAGGCAAATTCTATTAAACGTTTAGAGAAGAGCTAACACCTATCCTTCTCAAACTCTTCCATAATATAGCAGAGGGAGGAACATTCACAAACTCATTCTACGAGGCCACCATCACCCTGATACCAAAACCAGGCAAAGATGTCACGAAGAAAAAAAACTATAGACCAATATCACTGATGAATGTAGATGCAAAAATCCTCAAGAAAATACCAGCAAACAGAATCCAACAGCACATTAAAAGGATCATACACCATGATCAAGTGGGTTTTATCCAAGAAATGCAAGGATTCTTCAATATACACAAGTCAATCAATGTGATAAACTATATTAATAAATTGAAGGAGAAAAAACATATGATCATTGCAATAGATGCAGACAAAGCTTTTGACAAAATTCAACACACATTTATGATAAAATAAACTCCAGAAAGTAGGCATAGAGGGAACTTACTTCAACATAATAAAGGCCATATCTGACAAATGCACAGTTAGCATCATTCTTGATGGTGAAACCTGAAAGCATTTCCTCTAAGATCCAGAACAAGACAAGGTTGTCCACTCTCACCACTATTGTTCTACATAGTTTTGGAAGTTTTAGCCACAACAATCAGAGAATAAAAAGAAATAAATGGATTCCAAATCAGAAAAGAAGAATTAAAACTGTCACTGCTTTCATATGACAGGATACTACATATAGAGAATCCTAAAGATGCTAACAGAAAGCTACTAGAGCTAATCAATGAATCTGGTAAAGTAGCAGGATACAAAATTAATGCACAGAAATTTCTTCCCTTCCTATACATTTCTTAATTTGTCTTTCACAGAAATTAAGGAAACACTCCCAATTACCATTGCAACAAATGAATAAAATACCTAGGAATAAGCCTACCTAAGGAGACAAAAGAACTGTATGCAGAAAACTATAAGACACTGATGAAAGAAATTAAAGGTCAAACAAACAGATGGAGAGATATACCATGTTCTTGGATTGGAAGATTCAACATTATGAAAATGCTTATACTACCCAAAGCAATTTGCAGATTCAATGCAATCCCTATCAAACTACCAATGGCATTTTTCACAGAACTAGAACAAAAAATTTCACAATTTGTATGGAAACACAAAAGACCTTGAATAGCTAAAGCAATCTTGATAAAGAAAAATGGAGCTGGAGGAATTATGCTCCCAGACATCAGACTATACTACAAAGTTACATTAATCAAGACAGTATGGTACTGGCACAAGAACAGAATTATAGATCCATGGAACAGGATAGAAAGCCCAGAGATAAACCCATGCACATATGGTCACCTTATCTTTGATAATGTAGGCAAGAATATACAATGGAGAAAATACAGCCTCTTCAATAAGTGGTTCTGGGAAAACTGGACAGCTACATGTAAAAGAATGAAATTAGAACACTTACTAACATCACACACAAAAATAAAGTCAAAATTTATTAAAAATCTAACTGTAAGACCAAACGCTATAGAACTCCTAGAGGAAAACTTATGAAGAGCACTCTTTGACATAAATCACAGCAAGATTCTTTTTGACCCACCTCCTAGAGTAATGGAAATAAAATAAATACTAAACAAATGGAACCTATTGAAGCTTAAAAACATTTGCACAGCAAAGGATAGCATAAAGAAGATGAAAAGACAACACACAGAATGGGAGAAATATTTGCAAATGAAGCAACTGACAAAGGATTAATCTCCAAAATGTACAAGCAGCTTATGCAGTTCAATATCAAAAAAACAAACGACCTAATCCAAAAACGGGCAGAAGACCTAAATAGACATTTCTGCAAAGAAGATATACCGATTGCCAGCAAGAACATGAAAGGATGCTCAACATCACTAATCACTAGAGAAATGCAAATCAAAACTACAATGAGGTATCACCTCACATTGGTCAGAATGGCCATCATCAAAAAATCTACAAACAGTAAATGCTGGAGTGGGTGTGGTGAAAAGGGAACCCTCTTGCACTGTTTGTGGGAATATAAATGGATACAGCCATTATAGTGGACAGTATGGAGGTTCATTAAAAAACTAAAAGTATAATTACTATATGACCCAGCATTCCCACTACTGGGCATATACCCTGAGAAAACCATAATTCAAAAAGAGACATGCGCCCCAATGTTCATTGCAGCACTATTTACAATAGCCAGAGCATGGAAGTGTCCATCGACAGATGAATGGATAAAGATGTGGCACATATATAAAATGGAATAGTACTCAGGCATAAAAGGAAACAAAACTGAGTTATTTGTAGTGAGGTGGATGGACCTAGAGTCTGTCATACAGAGTGAAGTAAGTCAGAAAGAGAAAAACAAATACTGTGTGCTAACACATATATACGGAATCTAAAAAACAAAACAAAACAAAGGTTCTGATTGACCTAGGCACAGGACAGGAATAAACACACAGATGTAGAGAATGGACTTGAGAACACGGGGAGGGGGAAGGGTAAGCTGGGATGAAGTGAGAGAATAGCATTGACATATATACACTACCAAATGTAAAATAGCTAGTGGGAAGCAGCTGCATAGCACGGGAGATTAGCTTGGTGGTTTGTGGCCACTTAGAGGGATTTGAAGGGAAGTTTTGAGGGAGACACAAGAGGGAGGCGATATAGGGATATATGTATACATATAGCTGATTCACTTTGATATACAGCAGAAATTAACACAACATTGTAAATCAATTATACTTCAATAAAGATGTTAAATTAAAAAAAATTCCATGTTTACTCTGCCTTAAAATTGTGGTATTATTTGAATTTGTAATGCACCAGAGATAATTGTTACAATGTATTATATGCAACTTTTTAAAAATAAGGGTGATATATACTATGTAGAAATCAGATAATGCATAATTATGTTAAAGAAGAAAAACATCTCACAGAGCACCAGTATCAGAACTATTTACTGTTAACATGTCATACTATATTCCTATATTCTTTTAGCTTTATATGATGTTCTTACGTTGTTATAATTGTACTCTATATGCTCATTTTAAAGTATGTTTGATACAAATTAATATATTTCAATAGGAAAGGATATGAAATGTTGCTGGGTAAATGTCATTGGTAATTTTCCAGTTAAAAAAATCCATAGAGAATCAGGCACTCATTAATCATACTTATTCAAGTACTTTTGTTATTAAAGTGGGCGCTATTCCACATCTTTTATTCTGTGGAGAAAGAGGAAGAAACACAAGAAAGTTAAAAGTATTCCCAAATCAGAAATCAAAAAAAATCACATTCCCTGACCAGAATAAAATTAAATTTCATGTAATTAAGAGAGGGTCAACTAAGGAATTTTAATACTTTTAAGATTTAAAGTAAAAACAGAGCTTTTCATAAATAATTCTTAAGTCAAAGAGAAAATCTAAACTTCATTTACCAACTAGAAATAAATGACACAGATAATACATGTAGCCTTAAATGCTTTTATTATTATATAATAAGAGGACAAGAAAATACACCAGGCTTTTTATTTTAAAAAGTTATTAAAACAGCAATAAAATAACTTTAGGAAGAATAAGAAAAATATCTTGACTTAAGCTAAAGATAACCAGAAAATGAAATGAAACAAAAACTAAATATTTATATGTATTTAATCTATTACCTAGTTATATAAAACATCCACTCAAAATAAAAACCTGTGATCGAGCTAATTAAAATGGGGGAATACATGTAAACTAGGAATGTAAAACCAGGGCATAATATACAAAAAAATATTTACAATTCAAAAACTGTAACACAAAGATATCCAAAATTGTTGAAGAAATGGAAGATTTTCTAGGCAAATATTAATGAGCAAAGTTGAATCAAAAACATAAAATGTAAATATACAAATGGAATAGAGTGAAGAAATAATCAATGTGTTTAGCCCCATAAAAAATATTGGCCTAAGTGATATAATGGGCAATTTCTAGCAAACTGTCAAAGAAAAGTTATTTCTCATAATATTTAAAAATGTTTCAGGAGATTTCAGATTAAACTAAACTGTTGAACACATGCACCCACTCCAAATTCTAACACAATGATATTAAGAATTAATAATAAAAAGGCAGAAAATCTATGAGCATAAAGAGAATGGGAGGAAGGACAGTAGTAGAATAGGTGAGAAATGTCAACTTGTCTTTAGAAGCTGGAATGGCTTCAAAGGAGAAATTGTCTTGGCAGAGCAGAGGAAAGCTGAAATCTTAAGACTTGGCAGAAGATGAAAAATGAAGAGATGCTGAGTGATTTGCCCAGCAGAACTCAAGAAGACCTTGCATCCTGTAGAAAATCTAGAGCTGAATACCTGCTGATTGACCATACTGTGATTATAGTGTTTTCATACCCACATAACAGCAAATAGCTTCTCATCACTTCCTGATTACTGCCTCAAGAGACACTATGGACTCAAGAACAGTGGTAATGGTGAAGAAAGGGAGATAGGGGTTAGACTAAAATCAGAACAGATGTGCATTGGTGAGTTCTCCCGCCTTCCTCTACTCAGCTCTTCTCCTGCCCCTCCCTGAGTCTAGTCTCCAGAATGTACATAATCAGAGACAAAACTGTTTTACTCCTTATACAGGAGAGTGGAAGATTATCCTTTGGAGAAACTAAATAGTCCCCGAGAAAGGGTCTGAGACTTCCTCAGTGAAAAATATGGAATGTTGCCTCATTGCATTATACTGGCCCACCACTCAATTAGCATGCTCTTACCACAGAGCTCCCAATCAAGTTTTTATTGACTCAATTATGGATGAAGAGACAACTAAAGAATACCAGATGGTTGAGGACTTCTTTTAACATTAAAGACAGAGAAAAAAACAGAAAAGCAAATAAATGGTAAAATGACCTTGGAGACAGTAAAAAGCAAATCAGAGAGTAGAAAAAAGATATGCTGCCCTCTCAAAATATAAAAGTCATTAATATGCTCAGGTAGATAGCAAAAAATATTATGTGATAAAACATTGCATTCATGAGCAAATGGAAGATGTTATATGAAAGGGACTTTTAGAACATAGCAGCTCTTAGAAATGTCAAATAGAGCAACCCCAACAATTTAATTGAACAGTTGAAAGATAAACCCTAGGGACTCTTTTAGAAATTAGAACACAATACAAAGGTGGAAAAGATAAAATTTGTGAATCAATGTATAAAGTCCAATATCAAAATAACAGTTTAAGAAGAGACAACTGAGAAAACAGAGAAATGGAAAGCATCAAAGAAATAATATGGGTAAAATTCCCAGAGGTGAAGGATGTAAGTAAGAATCCAAGTAAGAAGAAGATGTAAGAATCCATGTGTCCAGTATAATGAATGAAAAAACTCACCATGCCATATCATCATGACATTTTAGAACATCAGTGGTAAAGAGCAAAATCTTAGGCTTATTCTGAAAAGAAAAAAAGAATAACCTATAAATAAGTGGTAATCAGATGACACAGGAATTTAAAAAATATAACTGGATACTAGAAGTCTGTCGAATAAAGCCTTCATCTTTGAGTGAAAATTACTTTTAGTGCATGATTGTATACCCAGGCAACCTATAAATCCAGTCATAAAATATGAGAGTACTAAAAATTTTATTTCTCATGTACTCATTTTCAGAAGCTATTTAATTGCTCTTCAGTAAAATGATGTGGATAAAAAAGGCAGAGGAAGACAGAAGATAAGAAATAGGGCCTTAATCAAGAGGAGTAATGAAGGAAGTTCCCAGATGACAGCTGTACATTAAACCGACAAAGAAATGTCATGGGTCTGTATTTAAGCATTTGGGAAAATAATTGACAGATCATTGGGTATATTTTTTAAAATGTGAAAAACCCATAGAAAGCAATACAAAAACAATTATTGATACCAACAAAAATTGTATTAGAAAATATGCATAATCATAGACCATTCTGTCTCAACTATAAATAATATACAACCATGAACTATTTATTTAAAAACTAATTTTGCCATAATTATGTTGGGAGTTTAGGAGAAGGGAAAGGTGGAGGATTGTGTGAAGCATAATTCCCATAACTAGAAGTTTATAAATAATGTTTACATTTTATAAATCAAGAAACAATCGTATAAACAATTATATGGAAATGTGGAGATAAATAGCTCCCCCCAAAATTCTAAGAAAGTTGAAAGTAAGAAAGAGGACTGCTTTATTACATTATAAGCCTTTCAATAATTTTTTCCTAAATTTTAAATACATAATGCTTTATATGATAAAGATAAAAAACTTAAAGAGGGAAATGAATAAAAAATGTTTTAGGGCATTGAAGAAGGTGGAAAACTTTCTAAATCATTTTACTAAGGAAACCTCTTACTTAAAAACTTAAGATGGTGATACAAAACAGAAAAACTACACATCTCAACTATAGATATAAAAGTCCTAAATAAAATATTAACAAATAAAATTTATAAAATGATAATTAACTGACAAGCTGAGTTTAGTCCAGGAAGCAAGGAAGGAATATGAAAAAGAAAGAAGTACACAGGCTCTTCTTAATAGACACTGGATAAATTTAAACACTATTGTTGATTAAATGGAAAATGTTGGTAATATCAGGAAAAGAATATTTCATTGACATGACAAGAATATCTGAAATAATCACTCAACATCATCCTCAACAACGATACGCTCAAAGAAGTACCTAAAATTAGGCAAAGATAACTATAATAATCTCTATTGTTCTGGAAATTTTGAGCAAAACAATAAGGTACAGAAAGACCTAAATATTTAGGAAGATAGTGAATTATTTTATCTGCAAGTGATATGTTTGTCTACCCAGAAAACACATGAATATAAATTGAAAAGCTATTAAAATTTCTAAGAGAGTTTATTAAGATGGTATGTTTTAAAATATACAAAAGTTAATCACTTTTTATACAGCAATAGCTAGTTAGGAAGTATAATGTATTTAAAATATCTTAATTACAGTAATAAATTTAAAATTTCTTAAGAATAAACTTAAAATAAGCACTTCCCTGGAGGTCCGGTGGTTAAGACTCTGCACCTCTACTGCAGGGGGCGTGGGTTCAATCCCTGGTTGGGGAACTAAGATCCCGCAAAAAATTTTTTTAAAAAGTCTTTAATAAAAAGAATAAACTTGAAATAAATATGGAGGAATTATTTAAAGGGATCTATCAAAATTTTCTAGAGAGTTGGGTCTGGTTGTATATGAAAGCAAAACCAAAATAAAATAACAGTACTTAAAACAACAGTTCTCAAAAGTTTTGGCTTCAGTACCCTTTTGACAGATGTCATACAAGGATTCTGGAATAGATGAAGGTTTAGCATACTGTCTTACATTTCTAGGACTAGTGTAATAAATTACCACAAACTAGGTAGTTTAAAACATCAGAAATTTATTCTCTCACAGTTCTGGAGGCCTGAAAACAGAAATCCAGGTGTCTGTAGGGCTGCATTCCCTCTGAAGGCTATAGGGGAGATTTCCTTATTTGCGTCTCTGGTTTCTGGTAGCTCCAGATATTCTTTGACTTGTGGCCTTATCATTCCAATTTCTGCCTTCGTGGTCACATTTCCTTCTCATCCTTTGTCCTATGGATTTTCGACCCTCTTTTTTAGCTCCCACTATCAAATCAGCCAATTCCTTGAAATAAATCTTTAATATATATGTCAACATTACCTCTATTCTTTGGCTGAGCCCTGACTAATACATGCTTAATTCAAGATAATCTCCCCATTTCCAGATCTTGTAAACCAGGAAGCAGGCCCTCACTGGACATCAGATCTTCCAGCACCTTATCTTGGACTTCCCAGCCTCCAGAACTGTGAGAAATAAAATGTTTGTTGTTTAAGCCACCCAGTTTATGATGTATTTGTAATAGCAGCCCAAACTGACTTATACAGACATCTGATAGATATCTCATACTTACATGTCCAAACTGTACTTCTAACATCTCACCCCCTAAATTTGGTCTACTTGCAACTTTCTCCAGTTCAGTACATGGCAACTTCAGTTTTCACTGGGGTAAGGTCATTGTGACTAGATTCTGGTCAATGCATTGTAGGGTGAGGTGCATGGATACTACTCCCAGACCTGGCCCATAATAGACACCTTTCACCCTGCAACCCTCCATATTGTCTTCACTCATCTGTTGGCCAGATTGGTGCCCAGAGTGCCTTTAGGAACAATGCATTGAGAACGGCAGATTTCAGTCTGGGACTCTGAATGCAACATGGGGCACCCCTAAGTACTGCCCTTTGGCCTTATGACTTTCACTGTGAGATTTTGGGATTTATCAGTGAAACTTTTCTTAACACTCTTTAGCATGGCACATTTCTATATGTTTTCACATGTAATATTAGAATTTAAGCAAAAAATATATTTATACTGCTCAGGTGTACCTTTCCTTATGGGGTATAATTCACAGAGTAGAAATTAAAAGAAAGTTAATAATTCATATCCTGGACATTATTCAAAATATTCATCTATCATACGCTTGCGTGTTTTTATAGCACCACCTTGATATTTTTCTTTGAATGGACATCTCAGTGCAAGTTTGAAATTGCCAGAGTTCAATATTTTGTTACTAATATTTAGTTACCAACCAAGTTGCATTACTATTCTCCTAAGAAGAAGGCTGCGCATCTGTTGATCAAGTCCAGGGAAAGTATGGAGTCTAAGATCTTCCCTGAAGGGAGCATGGGATGAGGGTAAATTAGACTTTGTGCCTGTCCTTTCACTTTTTTAAACCCAAACACTTTGAAAGTGTCCCTTTGGCCATTTATCCTCCTCAAATTTCTGTTTGTTTTCACCTACACGTAAACATATAGGGTGTAGTAGGAGGGTAGGGGAGATGAGGGGGAAGGAAAGAGAGAACCACAATTTATCAGGAAGGCCCTACCTTAACTCTTTGGTGCTTGTTCTGCTCTAAAGTACAATCCTTCAAGGCAGAGTGTATATGTAAAGGACAATTCTGCTTGATATTCCTGGGTAGCAAAGATTACTGGGACTTCTGGACTAGTTATAGGATATGTGTATAAACTTCATATTATCTCCTGTATCAGGTCTGTGTGCCAAACTTCTTTCGATTTTCACCTCCCTGGGTGACTGTCCAGCTGCCTGATTCTTAAAGCCACTTGATTTTGGCAGGAGTGAGTGACTCCTTCCCAACCCACTCCCCTTCCAAGAAATAAAAATAACACCACAGCGTTTGGGCTGTCACCAGTTCACCATACCCCAGGGAAGCTCCTGTCTGTGATGTTGCATTCATTTCGGAACAATGCATTGTACTCTGAATTTCCAAACAAAATAAATGCACAGAGAAACACTTGATGAATAATAATGAAACCAGCATCATTAATTTTTGCATGTGGCAGTCTCAGTTACGTTTTCTCTAAAGACTTCTTTGCTAAAATTGGTTTAGGTTTCAAGACACGTTTCACCTCTAGTGAAATATAAAGGTCACTCAATGAACAAAAGGGAGATTGTGTGCTCTTGGTGATCACAGGTGAAGCTCGAAAGGCAAACTCTTTCAAAGAAAATGAAGTAGCAAGTGGAAAATGAAGGTGGTAGAATTTATCTATAGAGCAGCGCTCAGCCTCAAGGGATGCTGGCCTTTTCTTCTAGATATAAACACAATAACACATAGAGAAAAGCCTATCGGATGAGAGTGACCCAGGTGCTATATAAACAGATTTTCCGACAGGCAGTTGGAGCCCTTTGGTAGTTTTAGTTTTTCCCACTCCCTGCTACTTTATCCTTTGTCAGATTCAATACAGCCTTCAAGGACACTGGAGGAGGACAAAAGCAAAATGTTGGGGGAAGGGAAAAGAGGAGAAGGAGAAAACAATTGCCTTTTCGTAGCCTTTGTTACAGAATAAAAGCACACAATGTCTAAAAATCATTCACTCTCCATCCAACAGTGGCAACATGCTTGACACTGGTTTGCTGAGAGCTTATAGAGAAACCATGTTGATATTTTATTCACATAAGGGTTTTGAATTATATAAGACTTCTTTGAGATATGATCTAAATAGTCCAGCTTGGAGAAAAAAAAAAACAAAAAACACCCAGTAAATCTTAAGTGTTCATATGAATCCCAAAGTGGAAAGAAAAGATGAAATGGTAAGAAGAAAAATATTTGCTTACTGTTAGCAGCATAACACACCTATGTCAAAAAGAAAATTAAAAAGTTGCACTGTAAGAAAGACACAAAAATGTCCAAACTTCTCCCTTACTTTTAGGCTAAGGGAAGAAGGATCTAACTATAATAACCAAACAGAGCAGAATTCTAGAGATTCTGTTCTTCTGTAGAGGATATATTTTGAAATATTATTTTCTCATGGAAAATACACATATATGTTTTTAATTGAAAAATGCATATATTTATCACAGTAAAATTAGAAAATACAGATGAAAGAAAGACACATATAGTTGTACTTCTCAGAGATAAGTATGCTTAAAATGTTCTATATTTTAAATATTTTATTTTATATATATATATATATATATATATATATAAAATACATATGCACAGATACCATAAAGTAAAAAGAATCATTCTATTTATGCTGTTTTGCAATCTGTTTATAAAATATATTGTAAACTCTTTTTTATGTAGTGTCTACTATATCAGTTTTAATGGTTGCATAATATCTATCAAATGAATGGCCCGTGGTATATAAGAAATGTTCTATTTTTGGATGTTTAGTTTGTTTCTAATTTTTTTGTCATTTTTAATAATGTTGCAACAAATACTCTTATTTTTTTATGATAAATTTCTAGAATTGAATTACCTGGTGAAAAATCATATCTAATTGCTATTTACCTATGCATTCATAAGATTTTAAAATTTATCTTTGATACTTAAAGTTTTACAATGTATATCTTTGTTATTTATATTATTCTCTTTTTTGGGAAATCCTAATGTATACACATATATACATGCATACATATGTTAATGTATGTGAAATCAGTAGAAGAAAAGTTATAAATATATAACAATATATTCATACTTATATACACATATCACACTGATAGTTATATATCCAGTGTCTATATCTCTGTCTCTATTTCTAACTCTATTTTTAATAGAGGAAAAGCAATAAGAAAGACATATTATGATAAAAATTGCATTTCAAGGATATATTGAAAAATCTTATGAATGTGTAAGCAAAAGAAAACAGGTCACCAGCAGTCAGCATTTTATTTACCCATAAAATTAACAAAAAATACTATCATTGAGGAGGTAGAGAAACAAGAATATGTGTGTGTATACACACACACACGTGCTATGTAGACACATATGTGTGTATATGTATAGTTATATATCTATATCTACAACTCTATTCTTTTCTGAATATTTTATAATTTCTCCCATTGTTTTCATTATCTAAAATAGCACTTTTCTTCCAAATTCTCAGAGAATATTTTTCACTTATCTTCTAATTTGTTAAGTAAATTCTTATAATATTTAATATTCTATTCACTAATGGAAATATTAAATTCTACATTTATGCTATTCATTTCCAAACAATCTTAATCAATACCCAACTTTCCTTGCTCCATGAACGCTTGTTCTTGTTCCATAGATATAAATTTCCTTAGAATGTGTATGAAAATATTAATTAAAATTTTTCCAAAATTTCTCCTGTTTCTTGTAGCAGCTCTGGTTATAAGGAAACTATTCTAGTTCATAAAATTGATCCGGGCTTCCCTGGTGGCACAGTGGTTGAGAGTCCGCCTGCCGATGCAGGGGACACGGGTTTGTGCCCCAGTCCGGGAGGATCCCTCATGCCGCTGAGCGGCTGGGCCTGTGAGCCATGGCCACTGAGCCTGCGCGTCCAGAGCCTGTGCTCTGCAACGGGAGAGACAACAACAGTGAGAGACCCGTGTACCAGAAAAAAAAAAAAAAAATTGATCCTTTTGGTATTGAATCTTATCATATATCCAGTAATTTTCTTTACATTTTTGGCTTTTAGTTCACTTTTATCAACAATTGTTTGGGTTGCACTTTGAGTATTGCAGGTACAGATGAAGGGAGATGGGTAATTACTTAGATGTAGCTCGCTGATCCTTAGATCAGATGATCTGATTTGGAAGAGAAGAGAGGGTGACTGAACTGCAGATGGTAGTTGTGGTGACAGAGTGCATCACTTCTGTATTAAATGATTACATTTTGGTGATTGTATGGCTGCCTGAAGTAAGTTAGCTGATGCAGGGCTCACAATTCTCTCACTGGAATGGCAGTCAGTGCTTTTTAGGAGTGAGTACCAGTGGTGCTTCTCTGTTACCTACCTCTGCTTTCTGGGTAAGTTGCAACCAGAAATAGGTATTAAGAATGAATCCTGACCTTATGTTGTTTTGAGTACCTGTAACTAACTTATTTGTGTTCATATGACTTAGGTTTCTAAAAAAAAATACTTCTAATTTTGGAATATCTTTAAATTTACAAAAGTTGTAAAAATAGCAGTGAGTTCCTGTGTACTCTTCACTTAGCTTCCCTTAATGTTAACATTTTATATGATCAAGGTACATTTGTCACCCCAAGAAATTGACACTGGTATAATACTATTAACTAAACTACAGATTTTATTTGGATTTCATCGGTTTTCTCACTTATGTCCTTTATCTGTTCCAGAATCTAATCTAGCATCTAATTAGATTCTGTTCCAGAACGAATTCTGCAGTTAGATGTAATTGAGTTTGACGGTCTAGCAAAGGCCACCAAATATTTTCTCCCTTTCAATCCCTTTTAGGAAGTCACTTGAGCTTGATTTCCAAGCAGATGTCTTCTCCTGAAGTGAATTGTGGTTTGACTATAACTTTCATCACTTTAGTCCCTGTTTATTTTTATAGACATTTTAAAGGTTATTTGAGAACGTATAGGCCTTTCTTTAGTCTCCAAGGATAATACAGATTATTTGCTATTTTTCTCTGCTTCGATTTTTGGGAACAGTAAACTCAGGGGTCTACATCATCATTTTAAGCCAGAGGTATCGGGGCTTCCCTGGTGGCGCAGTGGTTGAGAGTCCGCCTGCCGATGCAGGGGACACGGGTTCGTGCCCCGGTCCGGGAAGATCCCACATGCCGCGGAGCGGCTGGGCCCGTGAGCCATGGCTGCTGAGCCTGCGCGTCCAGAGCCTGTGCTCCACAACGGGAGAGGCCACAACAGTGAGAGGACTGCATACCGCAAAAAAATAAATAAATAAATAAATAAATAAATAAATAAGCCAGAGGTATCAAATATGTCTCTCAAATACATTTCCATTTGTGAGCACAGAACTAGCAATTTTGTAATATACAGAATACATCATGTGTGCTCAAATTTGGAATGGAATCACTAGGTAATTTATTTCTTTTCATATCTAAATGCACTGAGCTCAAATGAAAAATTATTCTAACAGAGACCCTAAATAGCTGAAAAGTCCATTTTGAAAGAAGAACTCTGAGAATTCAAATTAAAGTCCATTTTTGTTTGTTCAAATCTTCCGAGGCTCTATATTCAAAGGCATATGTAGAATTTCTAATATTTGATCACAATATTTTCATTTGTTATGTTGTTATGTTCATGAATCCTTCAACTATGATACCAAAAGCCGTTCTCCAACATTCATGTGGCCAAGTCATCATAGTAAATCCCTCGTGGTTGCTGTGATTCAGAGTTGGAGCAGATACATGCTCCACCAAATGTTGTTATTTATTATGTATTTAAATGAGTAACTGGTGTGGTCATTAATTTTCTCATATACTCTCTGTGGATGGAATATCCATATGTAAATTTGATATGCATATTCTATCACATATATCTGAACAGAAGCTTAGCAGAAATACATAACAGGCACAGAATCTTTTTTTTTTTTTGGAGGGGTGTTGTGGAATGAGGCTTTGTTCCACTGTAGGTGAGTATACTACCTATCACCTTTCTACTCTTCTGTGGTTTGGGGGATAGATTTAGAGTCAACATTATCTTCCTATCATTTCTTCCTCCTCTCTTGGAATGTGTGCTCTGAGTTGCTATAACACTTTAGAAAATTTCTCTTTGTATTAAAGTCCATTAAATTATAAACAATTATATTCTTCAGTCTATTCTTGCTTGCAGGAAAGACTAATGTGGTTTACAAATGAGAATTAATGTGCAAATGAATCCCAGGGTATATCCTGAACAGGGGGATTCATAATCGGGTGATTATGAATTAATTTTTAATAAACCTTACAAAGTGTTTTAGTATTGATTCAATGGTGCTAATGTTCATGCAGCATCCAGAAAATATAATACCACAAAATAGCAGTCTCCCCAGATAAGAGAAATCTCAGCTTTTTTCCCCAGAGAAGATGATAGAATTTCCAAGGACACAAGAACCCCCATAATAGCCTGGAGGAAAATATTATCTTTGGTTAATTGCTAAAATCCTTCTCTTATTCTTCTTTCAGATGGGCTGAGTGTTGTACAAACAAAGCACTTCCTGTTAGAAACTTGCATTTGCATTTTACATTTCGTTTTCTTCACTGGTGACATTTTTCCCTTCTCTGTCATAGGATGTTCTGTTACTGACCCTACTTCTTCTTTGGATATCTTAGAAAATCTTTCAACATTTCTCATTTAATTCTTTTTTTAAACAAACTACATTTAATGGAGCTAGCTTATTCCTGCACATAGCATTCCACCCCACCCCGTGTATTGGGATTTTTTTTTTTTCATGGATATCTGGTCCTTTGCAGAAAGGAATTTTCTAAAAGTTAAAATCCATATCTCAGAAACATATAGATCAGTTTCTTCTGTAGAGGTTTTCAGGAAACAGAATGAGCTGGAAAGGAAAATAGCTAGAGTTCACTCTGAAGTTTCCATAAAATGGCTCCTCTTTGGAATTAACCAACAGTATAAGTCAGATGAATAACAGAGGAACTTCTTGTGGGTATTAAGTGTCTATAGATATATTTCTACAATGACTCCAGTTTCTTAGCGGGCTTTAGGAAAAATACTTTTATCTCAGTTTAGCACTCTGTAAATACTTTGAAAGATAAAATGGTAGATATTATAAAATATAATTTTGGTAAATTGAAGGTGGCTGCAAATTCTATAATATCCCTCTACTTTAGGAGTAGGGTAAAATTCCCTTCCCCTTGTTTGGCCAATAGAATATGTCAGAAATGCTACTCTGACATTTCTGAGGCTCGGTCTTAAGAATTTTTGCAGTTCTGTCCAGGAATCCTGGAAGCCAGATGTCTTGTAGTAAGAGTCACTATCCTGAGTCCACCAGGCTGCCAGCAGCCAGACCCAAATGAAGAATCCCTAGAAGGATGAGACACCATATGGAGACAGAGTGACAAAGCATCTTCAGAGCCCTAGTGAGTGAAAAAGCCAGATCAGAAGTAGGTCCCTCAGCCCCAGTCACCCAATTAATGCCACATAGATCAGAGACGAATTGTCCAGCTGAGTCATTCCTGAATTCCTGAAGTACAGAATTGTAACCAAAATGAAATGGTTGCTTTAAACCACTACAAGTTTTGTGATAGTTACCTGTAGACCATAAACTGTAATTGTAACCAAATAAGGGATTAACAAAACAAAACCAAGAGTAGATATTTAATGCACTGTACCAAACAGAATAAATTGGACAATTTGTATAAACCTATGCATTTTTAATTCATCTGCTATCACCCAAATTATTAAGGATCAAAGTAGAAAATTTAGTTAAAAACTAGCGTGGAAATTCTTGTCCTTCAGAGATCTCAGGTGCAGCTGAAATCCAGATCTGAGGCAGTGTGCTGAGCCAGCATATCTCCACTCCAGGCCCAAACTCACATTACATTTAGATATCACCCAAGACTGCAGTGAATAATTCCTAGACAAGCTTGGAATAATCCCAGAAATGCTGGCCAAAGAAAAATGAAACACCAAAATTGCAGCCCACCGATTATTTAGCATTTCTTAAGTTCAGGTAGTTTATGTGCATGTTGTCATATCATTAGCACTCTATGCTGACATCCCAAGTTTTAGATTCTAAGGTAGCTGCAAGCTGTCCTCTGAGAATATATATTTATTAATAAAAAGTTCTCTACCTAATGAACACCAACAAAGAAATCCCTTAAAAGGACAGAAAGGAATTATTTAAATTATTAAATGTCACACAATTTAAAAGTCCCAATTTAATTGCCCTATTCCTTTTTTTTTTGTTTCATATGTTTTTTTACAACATACAGCAGTGCCAATTTTAAACCATCACTCAGAAAGTATGCAACAATTAGCCTTGAATTTCCAATATGCAATTTCAGCTTTTACTGTGCTTTAAAGGAGCATCTTCCTCCTTGTGACTTTTTGATATTTAGCTACAGCCTTGATTGGCTAGAGAGAAATTCCCACTTACTGGGAAAACAGGTCAAAGAAAATGGATGGCTAGCTTTTGTTCTATGCTAAGCACAGAGAAAATTCCAGAAAATAGCTAGGTCTCAAACCACTTATTATGCTCTGACAATTTAGTTTAGTTATGGCTTTGGGAAATTTGGATTACTTTTTCACCCCAGTTGAGACCTCTGCTAGTAGAGGTTTCAAACATGCTGTTGCCACTATTTCAACAATCACACTGTTACAGTTGAAGAATTTTTCAGTTAGGGATTCATTCTAATCCTCTTTTGACATTTGTAGGAGAGCTTTTTCTGTCATTTTGTGTAGGTGAGGGAAAGATCACTTATACAAAAAGATGATTATGGATTAAATCATAGATATTTGAAAGTCTGCTGATGCCATACTATTGGTGGGAGGGGAGGTGAGTGTTGGGAGAAATAGAAGAACAAGGGATATTCTGAATGCTAATCATGGACAAGCCTTGGGAAATCATTGTGTGTGTGTGTGTGTGTTTATTTCATTTATCTAATGCTGCAAAATAAACCACTTACAAAACTTAGTGAAGTAAAACAAGAGCTATTTTACTATTTGTCAGCAATTTGGGCAGTTCATAAGGGAGATGTCCCTGAAGGACCAAGATGGCAGAGGAGTAGGAGGACATGGAGTTCATCTCTCTCCACAAATGCATCAAGAATACATCTACAGATGGAACAATTCTCACAGAACACTACAAAAGACCTTGGACACCAGAAAGGACTAGAAAGATACCCACAGAACAGAGTAGGACTAAAGAAAGAAGGGAAAAATAAAAGGAGAGGAAACAGGATGGGCTCTTCTCCCATGAGGGGGAGCTGAAGCAGAGGAGAGGTTCCTACACATGGGAAAGGCCCCTCACTGATGGGAAAATCAGTTGGGACAGAAGGGGAACATCTGAGGCTATTGGAGGAAGGTGAAATGGCTGGTCTGTGGCAGACAGGACAGAGTGAGACCTACACAGATGGTCAGTGCCACAGCCCTGCATGCCCCAGACTGGGAAGTGTGTCCGCCAGTGCACACGGGAGCTGAGAGCTGGAATGTGCAGATTGCAGAGCAAATCTGGGGAAAGGACTGCTGTTGGCTGCAAGGAGACAGCCTGAGGAGATGGGTGGAAGGAAATCCGTAAACGGGAATGCTTGTGGAGGAAACCTGGACTGCCATAGAACCAAGGTGACATTGTTGAGTGATGTGCAGGGGTGCAGCCTCTCTTTCCATGCACCAACCCCTGTCCTGCCAGGCACTAAGAAAAGTCCTCACCAGGGCTAACCTTCTTGTGCCTGCCTCCAGGTGCTAAGAAAAAACCCCTCAAGGGCTGACCATCTCAAACCAGCTACCAGGAGCTAAGACAAGATCTCTTGATCCTGTGGACACTGGCTTTCCCCATGCAACTGTCACTGCCAGGGCCCCCAAGACCCAAGAAGTTGTGCCATCTCTGCGACCTATCCTCACTGGGGCAGACCTGAGTACTCCAGGGTATCCTTGGGAGCAGACTCCTGTGGGTGGCTCACATGCATAGGTGGGGCTAAAACCACAGCTGAGCCACAGGGATGAGGCAACTAAGAAAGATAAACAAAAATCTTTTCATGCAACTGCACAAGCTGCAGATTAAATCCCCACAACCAACTTGGTAAACCCTGCATCTATGGAATATCTGAATGGACAATGAGTGTTTCCACAAATGAAACTGGTCTAGCTCTAGCAGCTGTGGACTTAGAGGACTAGTACACACAGGAGTTGGGCCAAGGCAGAGTCTGAGCTGCCCCCACAGTGCCCTGAGGGGGACCAGAGACCTACCTAGAGGTTTTGGAGGGTCTCACGGGCAGGCAGAGGTTGGCTGTGATTCACAATGGGGGCAAGGACACTGACAGCTGAGACACCAGGAAAATATAATTATTACTATATTTTTTATGTTTTTTTCAGTTCTGTTGTTTTCATTATTTGTTTTTTTAAAATTTAATATATTCATAATTTTAAAATTTCTATTTCTACATTACGTTTTTGTGGTTCTGTGCTTTTCCTTGTTTTTTTTCATTCCTTTGTTTTTTTATAATATTTTCTCCTTTGTTCCATTTGCTGTTATCTTTTTTAAATCATTTTTGTGTGTTAGTTTTGTTTGCTTTGATTTTTCCTTTAACTTTCAGTCTTCTTTTGTTTTGTTTTTCATTATTTTGGGTGTTTATTTTGTATTTAATTCTTTGAGTTCGTTTTGCAGTTCTTTTGTTTGGTTGTTGGCTTCTTTTCTATACTCTCTGTTTTTCTTTTTTTTTTGTACGTGTGACATTTTTTGGTTTGTTTTTTCTTTTTTTTCTTTTTTTAAACATCTTTATTGGAGTATAATTGCTCTACAATGCTGTGTTAGTTTCTGCTTTATAACAAAGTGAATCAGTTATACATATACATATGTTCCCATATATCTTCCCTCTTGTGTCTCCCTCCCTCCCATGCTCCCTATCCCAACCCTCTAGGTGGTCACAAACCACCGAGCTGATCTCTCTGTGCTATGTGGCTGCTTCCCACTATCTATCTATTTTAAGTTTGGTAGTGTATATATGTCCATGCCACTCTCTCACTTTGTCACAGCTTACCCTTCCCCCCCCATATCATTAAGTCTATGCTCTCGTAGGTCTGTGTCTTTATTCCAGTCTTAGCTCTAGTTTCTTCATGCCTTTTTCTTTTTTCTTAGATTCCATATATATGTGTTAGCATACAGTATTTGTTTTTCTCTTTCTGACTTACTTCACTCTGTATGACAGATTCTATGTCCATCCACCTCACTACAAATATCTCAATTTCATTTCATTTTATGGCTGAGTAATATTCCATTGTATATATGTGCCATATCTTCTTTATCCATTCATCCGATGATGGACACTTAGGTTGTTTCAATCTCTGGGCTATTGTAAATAGAGCTGCAATGAACATTTTGGTACATGACTCTTTGAATTATGGTTTCCTCAGGGTATATGCCCAGTAGTGGGATTGCTGGGTTGTATGGTAGTTCTCTTTGTAGTATTAAAGGAACCTCAATACTGCTCTCCCCAGTGGCTGTATCAATTTACATTCCCGCCAAAAGTGCAAGAGTGCTCCCTTTTCTCCACATCCTCTCCAGCATTTATTGTTTCTAGATTTTTTGATGATGGCCATTCTGACCGGTGTGAGATGATAGCTCATTGTACTTTTGATTTGCATTTCTCAAATGATTAATGATGTTGAGCATTCTTTCATGTGTTTGTTGGCAATGTGTATATCTTCTTTGGAGAAATGTCTATTTGGGTCTTCTGCCCATTTTTAGATGGGGTTATTTCTTTTTCTGATATTGAGCAGCATGAGCTGCTTGTAAATATTGGAGATTAATCCTTTCCGAGTTGCTTCATTTGCAAATATTTTCTCCCATTCTCAGGGTCGTCTTTTGGTCTTGTTTATGGTCTCCTTTGCTGTGCAAAAGCTTTGAAGTATCATTAGGCTGCATTTGTTTATTTTTCTTTTTTATTTCCATTTCTCTAGGAGATGGATCAAAAAGGATCTTGCTGTGACTTAGGTCTCAGAGTGTTCTGTCTATGTTTTCCTCTAAGAGTTTGAAAGGGTCTGGCCTTACATTTAGTTCTTTAACCCATTTTGAGTTTATTTTTGTGTGTGGTGTTAGGGAGTGTTCTGATTTCATACTTTTACATGTTCCTGTCCAGTTATACCAGCACCACTTATTGAAGAGGCTGTCTTTTCCCCACTGTATATTCTTACCTCCTTTATCAATAATAAGGTGACCATATGTGCGTGGGTTTATGTCTGGGCTTGCTATCCTGTTCCATTTATCTATATTTCTGTTCTTGGGCCAGTACCATACTGTCTTGATTATTTTAGCTTTGTAGTATAGTCTGAAGTCAGGGAGCCTGATTCCTCCAGCTTCATTTTTCATTCTCAAGATTGCATTGGCTATTCAGGGTCTTTTCTGTTTCCATACAAATTGTGAAACTTTTTGTTCTAGTTCTGTAAAAAATGCCAGTGGTACTGTGATAGGGATTGGATTGAATCTGTAGATTGCTTTGGGTAGTAGAGTCATTTTCACAAAGTTGATTCTTCCAATCCAAGAACATGGTATATCTCTCCAACTCTTTGTATCATCTTTAATTTCTTTCATCAGTGTCTTATAATTTTCTGCATAGAAGTCTTTTGTCTCCTTAGGTAGGTTTATTCCTAGATATTTTATTCTTTTTGTTGCAATGGTAAATGGGAGTATTTTCTTGATATCACTTTCAGATTTTTCATCATTATTGTATAGGAATGCCAGAGATTTCTGTGCATTAATTTTGTATCCTTCTACTTTCCCAAATTCATTGGTTAGCTCTAGTAGTTTTCTGGTAACATCTTTAGGATTCTCTATGTAGAATATCATGTCATCTGCAAACAGTGACAGCTTTACTTCTTCTTTTCCGATTTGGATTCCTTTTATTTCCATTTCTTCTCTTATTGCTGTGACTAAAATTTAGCAAACTATGTTGAATAAGAATGGTGATAGTGGGCAACCTTGTCTTTTTCCTGATCTTAGTAGAAATACTTTCAGTTTTTCTCCATTGAGGACGATGTTGGCTTGTCATATATGTCCTTTATTATGTTGAGGAACGTTCCCTCTGTGCCTACTTTCTGGAGGGTTTTTATCATAAATGGGTGTTGAATTTTGTCAAAAGCTTTCTCTGCATCTATTGAGATGATCATATGGGTTTTCTCCTTCAATTTGTTAATATGTTGTATCACGTTGATTGATTTGTGTATATTGAACAATCCTTGCATTCCTGGAATAAACCACAGTTGATCATGGTGTATGATCCTTTTAATGTGCTGTTGGATTCTGTTTGCTAGTATTTTGTTGAAGATTTTTGCATTTATGTTCATCAGTGATATTGGCCTGTAGTATCCTTTCTTTGTGACATCTTTGTCTGGTTTTGGTATCAGGGTGATTATGGCCTCGTAGAATGAGTTTGGGATTGTTCCTCCCTCTGCTATATTTTGGAAGAGTTTGAGAAGAATAGGTGTTAGCTCTTCTCTAAATGTTTGACAGAATTTGCCTGTGAAGCCATCTGGTCCTGGGCTTTTGTTTGTTGGAAGGTTTTTAATCACAGTTTCAATTTCTGTGCTTGTGATTCACCTGTTCATATTTTCTATTTCTTCCTGGCTCAGTCTCAGCTGCTTGTGCATTTGTAAGAAATTGTCCATTTCTTCCAGGTTGCCCATTTTATTGGCACAGAGCTGCTTGTAGTAATCTCTCATGATCCTTTGTATTTCTGCAGTGTCACTTGTTACTTCTCCTTTTTCATCTCTAATTCTATTGATTTGGGTCTTCTCTCTTTTTTTCCTGGTGAATCTGGCTAATGGTTTATCAATTTTGTTTATCTTCTCAAAGAACCAGCTTTTAGTTTTATTGGTCTTTGCTATCATTTTGTTCATTTCTTTTTCATTTATTTCTGATCTGATCTTTGTGGTTTCTATCCTTCTGCTAAATTTGGGTTTTTTTTTCTTCTGTCTCTAACTGCCTTAAGTGTAAGTTTAGTTTGTTTATCTGAGATGTTTCCTGTTCCTTAAGGTAGCATTTTATTGCTACAAACATCCCTCTTGGAACTGCTTTTGCTGCATCTCATAGGTTTTGGGTCGTCGTGTCTCCATTGTCATTTGTTTCTAGGCATTTTGCGATTTCCTCTTTGACTTCTTCAGTGATCACTTGGTTATTAAGTAGTGTATTGGTTAGCCTCCATGTGTTTGTATTTTTTACAAATCTTTTCCTGTAATTGATATCTAGTGTCATAGCATTGTGGTCAGAAAAGATACTTCATATGATTTCAATTTTCTTAAGTTTACCAAGTCTTGATTTGTGACCCAAGATATGATCTATCCTGGAGAGTGTTCCATGAGCACTTCTGAAAAATGTGTATTCTGTTGTTTTTGGTTTGAATGTCCTATAAAAATCAATTAAGTGCATCTTGTTTAAAGTATCATTTAAAGCTTGTGTTTCCTTTTGTATTTTCACTTTGGATGCTCTGTCCATTGGTGAAAGTGGGATGTTAAAGTCCCCTATTATTATTGTGTTACTGTCGATTTCCCCTTTTATGGCTGTTAGTATTTGCCTTATGTATTGATATGCTACTATGTTGGGTGCATAAATATTTACAATTGTTGTATCTTCTTCTTTGATTGATCCCTTGATCATTACGTAGTGTACTACTGTGTCTCTTGTAATAGTCTTTATTTTAAAGTCTATTTTGTCTGATATGGGAATTGTTACTCCAACTTTCTTTTGATTTCCATTCTCATGGAATATGTTTTTCCATCCCCTCACTTTCAGTCTGTATGTGTCCTTAGGTCTGAAGTGTGTCTCTTGTAGACAGCATATATATGGGTCTTGTTTAAATAATCATTCAGCCAGTCTGTGTCTTTTGGTGAGAGCATTTAACCCATTTACATTAAAGGTAATTATTGATATGTATATTCCTATTCCCATTTTCTTAATTGTTTTGGGTTTGTTATTGTAGGTCTTTTTCTTCTCTTGCCTAGAGTAGTTCCTTTAGCATTTGTTGTAAAGCTTGTTTAATGGTGCTGAACTCTCTCAGCTTTTGCTTGTCTGTAAAGGTTTTAATTTCTCCATCAAATCTGAATGAGATTCTTTCTGGGTACAGTAATCTTGGTTGTAAGTTTTTCTCCTTCATCACTTTAAATATGTCTGGCCACTCCCTTCTGGCTTGCAGAGTTTCTGCTGAAAGATCAGCTGTTAACATTATGGGGATTCCCTTGTGTGTTATTTGTTGTTTTTCCCTTCCTGGTTTTAATATGTTTTCTTTGTATGTAATTTTTGATAGTTTGATCAATATGTGTCTTGGTGTGTTTCTCCTAGGATTTATGCTCTATGGGACTCTCTGCGCTTCCTGGACTTGATTAACTATTTCCTTTCCCATATTATGGAAGTTTTCAACTATAAACTCTTCAAATATTTTCTCAGTCCCTTTCTTTTTCTCTTGTTCTTCTGGAACCCCTGTAATTTGAATGATGGTGCATTTAATGTTGTCCCAGAGGTCTCTGAGACTGTCCTCAGTTCTTTTCATTCTTTTTTCTTTATTCTGCTCTGCAGTGGTTATTTCCACTATTTTATCTTTCAGGTCACTTATCCGTTCTTCTGTCTCAGTTATTCTGCTATTGAACCCTTCTAGAGTATTTTTAATTTCATTTATTGTGTTGTTCATCATTGCTTGTTTCATCTTTAGTTCTTCTAGGTCCTTGTTAAGTGTTTCTTACATTTTCTCTATTCTCTTTCCAAGATTTTGGATCATCTTTACTATCATTATTCTGAGTTCTTTTTCAGGTAAGCAGCCTATTTCCTCTTCATTTGTTTGGTCTGGTGGGTTTTTACCTTGCTCCTTCATCTGCTGTGTGTTTTTCTGTCTTCTCATTTTGCTTATCTTACTGTTTTTGGGGTCTTCTTTTTGCAGGCTGCAGGTTCATAGTTCCCGTTGCTTTTGGTGTATGTCCCCAGTGGCTAAGTTTGGTTCAGTGTGTTGTGTGGGCTTCTTGGTGGAGGGGAGTAGTGCCTGTGTTCTGGTGGATGAGCCTGGATCTTGTTTTTCTGGGGAGCTTGTCCACGTCTGGTGGTGTGTTTGGGGTGTCTGTGGCCTTATTTTGATTTAAGGCAGCCTCTCTGCTAATGGGTGGCATTTTGTTCCTGTCTTGCTAGTTGTTTGGCATAGGGTGTTCAGCACTGTATCTTGCTGGTCGTTGAGTCAAGCTGGGTTTTGGTTTTGAGGTGGAGACCTCTGAGAGATTTTTGGTGTTTGATATTACGAGAAGCTGGGAGGTCTCTTGTGGACAAGTGTCCTGAAGTTGACTCTCCCACCTCAGAGGCACAGCTCTGAGTCCTGGCTGGAGCACCAAGAGCCTTTTATCCACGGGGCTCAGAATAAAAGGGAGAAAAAATAGAAAGAAAGAAAGAAGGAGGATAAAATAAAATAAAGTAGGATAAATAAAGTTATTAAAATAAAAAATAATTATTAAGAAAAAAATTTTAAAACTAAAAACAAAACAAAAAACAATTGACGGACAGAACACTAGGACAAATGGTGAAAGCAAAACTATACAGACAAAATCTCACAGAAATCATACCCACTCAGAAAGAGAGAAAAAGGGGAAAAAATAATATATCTTGCTCCCAAAGTCCACCTCCTCAATTTGGGATGATTCATTGTCTATTCAGGTATTCCACAGATGCAGGGTGCATCAAGTTGATTGTTCAGATTTAATCCTCTGCTCCTGAGGCTGCTGGGGGGCATTTCCCTTCCTCTTCTTTGTTCATACAGCTCCCGGTGTTCAGCTATGGATATGGTCCCACTTCTGCATGTAGGTTGCCTGAGGACGTTTGTTCTTCGCTCAGACAGGACGGGGTTAAAGGAGCAGCTGATTCGGGGGCTCTGGCTCACTCAGGATGGGGATGCGAGGGATACAGATGCAGGGCAAGCCTGTGACGGCAGAGGCCGGCATGACTTTGCAGTAGCCTGAGGCACACTGTGTGTTCTCCTGGGGAAGTTTTCCCTGGATTATGGGACTCTGGCAGTGGCAGGCTGCACAGGTTCCTGGGAGGGGAGGTGTGGAGAGTGACCTGGGCTTGCACACAGGATTCTTGATAGCGGCAGTTGCAGCCTTAGCATCTCATACCCATATCTGTGGTCCATGCTGATAGCCGCGGCTCACGCCCGTCTCTGGAGCTCCTTTAATCAGTGCTCCTAATCCCCTCTTCTCAGGCACCAGGAAACAAAGAGGAAAGAAAAAATGTCTTGTCTCTTCAGCAGGTTCAGACTTTTTCCTGGACTCCCTCCCGGCTAGCCGTGGTGCACTAACCCCTTCAGGCTGTGTTCATGCAGCCAACCCCAGTCCTCTCCCTGGGATCCAACCAAAGCCTGAGCCTCAGCTCCCAGCCCCCACCTCCCCCAGCGGGTGAGCAGACAAGCCTTTCGGGCTGGGGAGTGCTCGTCGGCACCAATCCTCCGTGTGGGAATCTCTCCACTTTTCCCCCTGCACCCCTGTTGCTGCAATCTCCTCCCCAGCTCTGAAGCTTCCCCCCTCCACCACCTGCAGTCTCCACCCACGAAGGGGATTCCTGGTGTGTGGAAACCTTTCCTCCTTCACAGCTTCCTCCCACTGGTGCTTGTCCTGTCCTTATTCTTTTGTCTCTCTTTTTTCTTTTGCCCTATCCAGGTGCCTGGGGAGTTTCTTATGTCTTGGGACATCTGAGGTCTTCTGCCAGCATTCAGTGGTGTTCTATAGGAGCAGTTTCACGTGTAGATGTATTTCTGATGTATCTGTGAGGAGGAATGTGGTCTCCACAACTTACTTTTCTGCCATCTTCCTCAACTCCTGTTTTTTCTGTTAAAATTTGTTTGGGGTTTTGTCTGTCTGTTTTGTTGTTGTTGCTGTTTGCTTATTTTTGTCTTTGCTATTTGTCTTGGGTTTTTTGTCTGTTTGTTCTTATTTTCTTACTTCCTGCCCATTTTCCCCGATTTTTCTGGGCCGTGTGGCTTTCAAGGTCTTTGTTCCCAGGCCAAAGATCAGGCCTGAGACTCTGGTGTGGGAGCACTGAGTCAAGAATGCTGGCATGCCAGAGAATTCCCAGCAGCAGGAAATATTATATGAGGAGAGTTTGTCAGAGGTCTCCATCTCATCTCTAAGATCCAGATACACTCAACTGTCTGCAGGGTCAAGTGCTGAACATCCCATTCCAAACAACAAGTAAGACAGGAACACAAACCCATCCATCAGCAGATAGGCTGCCTAAAGTCATACCAAGCCCACAGACACCTAAAAACATAACACTTGACCTAGCTTTGTCCATCAGAGGGACAAGATCCACCTCCACCAATCAGGACACAGGCACCAGTCCCTCACACCAGAAAGACCATACAAGCCACTGGACCATCCTCATCCACCGGGGACAGACACAAGAAGCCAAAGGAAATACAACCCTGCAGCCTGAGGAAAGGGAACCTCAAACACAGTAAGTTAGACAAAATGAGAAGATAGAGAAATACATTGAAGACAAAGGAGCAAGATACAAATGCACAAGACTGAATAAATTAAGAGCATGTAGGCCACCTACCTGAACAAGAATTAAGAGCAATGATAGTAAAGATGATCCCACATCTCAGAAATAGAATGCGGAAAATACAAGAATCTTTTAACAAGGACCTAGAAGAACTAAAGGACAAATAAACAGTGATTAACAGCATCATAACTGAAATTAAAAATACACTAGAAGGAATCAATAGCAAAATAACTGAGGTAGAAGAACAGGCAAGTGAGATGGAAGACAGAATGCTGAAAATAACTGCTGTAGAGCAAAGTAATGAAAAAAGAATGAAAAGAATTGAGGACAGTCTCAGAGACCTCTGGGACAAAATTAAATGAAACAAATTCAAATTATAGGGGTCCCAGAAGAGGAAGAAGAGAAAGGGTGTGTGGAAATATTTGAAGTGATTATAGTCAAACTTTCCCTAACATCAGAAAGGAAATATTCAATCAAGCCCAGGAAGTATAAAGAGCCCCATACATGATAAACAAAAGGAGAAACATGTCAAGACACATATTAATCAAAATAACAATTAAATTTAATTTAATAAATTAATTTAATAAAATTAAATACGAAGAAAATTATTAAAATCAGAAAGGGAAAAGCAACAAATACAAGGAAATCTCCATAAGGTTATCAGCTGATCTTTCAGCAGAAAGTCTGCAGGCCAGAAGGGAGTGGCAGTATATATTTAAAGTGAGGAAAGGGAAAAATCTACAACCAATATTACTCTAACCACCAAGGTTCTCATTCAGATTTGACAGAGAAATAAAAAGCTTTACAGACAAGCAAAATTAAGAGAATCCAGCACCATCAGACCAGCTTTGCAACAAATGCTAAAAGAACTTCTCTAGGCAGGAAACATGAGAGAAGAAAAAGACCTAGAAAAACAAACCAAAACAATTAAGAAAACGGTAATAGGAACATATATATCAATAATTACCTTAAATGTAAATGGAATAAATGCTCCAACAAAAAGACACAGACTGGCTGAATGGAAGATCCGCATATATGCTTTCTATAAGAGACCCACTTCAGACCTAGGAAAGCATACAGAATGAAAGTGAGGGAATGGAAAAAGATTTTGCATGCAAATGGATATCAAAAGAAAGCTGCAGTAGCAATACACTTTTAAGACAAAATAGACTTTAAAATACAGACTATCACAAGAGACAAGGATGGGCACTACATAATGATCAAGGGATCAATCCAAGTAGAACATATAACAATTGTAAATATTTATGCACCCAACATAGGAGCACATGAATACATAAGGCAAATGCTAACAGCCATAAAAGGGAAAATCAACAACATCACAATAATACTGGAGGATTTTAACACTCCACTTACACCAATGGATAGATCATCCTGATAGAAAATTAAAAAGGAAACACAAGCCTTAAATGACACATTAGGCCAGGTAGACTTAATGAACATATATAGGACATTCCATCCGAAAGCAGTAGAATACACTTTCTTCTCAAGTGCACATGGAACATTCTCTAGGATAGATCACATTTTGGGTCACAAATCAAGCCTTGGTAAATTTAAGAAAATTGAAATCATATCAAGCATCTTTTCTGACCACAACACCATGAGATTAGAAATCAATTACAGGGAAGAAAACCTAAAAAAACACAAACACATGGAGGCCAAACAATATGCTACTAAATAACCAAGAGATCACTGAAGAAATCAAAGTGGAAATTAAAAAAAAATACCTACAAAGAAATGACAATGAAAACATGATGACCCCAAACCTATGGGATGCAGCAAAAGCAGTTCTAAGATGGATATATAGCAATAGAATCCCACCCCAAGAAACAAGAAAAATCTCAACTAAACAAGCTAACCTTACACCTAAAGCAACAAGAGAAAGAACAAACAAAACCCAAATTTAGTAGAAGGAAAGAAATCATAAATATCAGAGTGGAAATAAATGAAATAGAAACTAAAAAACAATAGCAAATTTCAGTGGAACTAAAAGCTGGTTCCTTGAGAAGATAAACAAAATTGATAAACCTTTAGCCAGATTCATCAAGGAAAAGAGGGAGAGGACTCAAATCCATAAAATTAGAAATGAAAAGGAAGAAGTTACAATGGACACCACAGAAATACAAAGAGACTACTAGAAGAAACTATATCCCAATGAAATGGACCACTTGGAAGAAATGGACAAATTCTTAGAAAAGTACAACCTTCCAAGACTGAACCAGGAAGAGATAGAAAATATGAACAGACCAAAAACAAGTAATGAAATTGAAACTGTGATTAAAAATCTTCTAACAAAAGTCCACGACCAGATGCTTCACAGGCAAATTCTATCAAACATTTAGAGAAGAGCTAGCACCCATCCTTCTCAAACTCTTCCAAAATTTTGCAGAGGGAGGAACACTCCCAAACTCATTCTACAAGGCCACCATCACGTTGATACCAAAAGCAGACAAAGGTATCACAGAAAAAGAAAATTACAGGTCAATAACACTGATGAACATAGATGCAAAAATCCTCAACAAAATACTAGCCAATCAAATCCAACAACACATTAAAAGATCATACACCATGATCAAGAGGTATTATCCCAAGAATGCAAGGATTCTTCAATATATGCAAATCAATCAATGTAATATGCCATATTAACAAATTGAAGAATAAAGAACATATGATCATCTGAATGATGCAGAAAAAGCTTTTGACAAAATTCAACAGATAAAACTCTCCAGAAATTGAGCATAGATGGAACATACCTGAGCATAATAAAGGCCATATATTACAAACCCACAGCAAATATTATTCTCAATGGTGAAAAACTGAAAGCATTTCCTTTAAAATCAGGAACAAAACAAGGGTGCCCACTCTCACCACTATTATTCAACACAGTATTGGAAGTCCTAACCAATCAGAGTCCCAACAGCAATCACAGAAGAAAAAGAAATAAAAGGAGGGGGGACCTTGAAGATGGCGGAAGAGTAAGACGCGGAGATCGCCTTCCTCCCCACGGATACACCAGAAATACATCCACACGTGGAACAACTCCTACAGAACTCCTACTGAAGGCTGGCAGAAGACCTCAGACCTCCCAAAAGGCAAGAAACTCCCCACGTAACTGGGTAGGGCAAAAGAAAAAACAGAGACAAAAGAATAAGGACGGCACCTGCACCAGTGGGAGGGAGCTGTGAAGGAGGAAAAGTTTCCACACACTAGGAAGCCCCTCCGCGGGCGGAGACTGCGGGAGGCAGAGGGGGGAGTTTCGGGACTGCGGAGTAGTGCACAGCGACGGGTGCGGAGGGCAAAGCGGGGAGATTCCTGCACAGACGATCGGTGCCGACCAGCACTCACCAACCCGAGAGGCTTGTCTGCTCACCCGCCGGGGCGGGCGGGGCTGCGAGCTGAGGCTCCGGTTTTGGTTTTGGACGGAGCTCAGGGAGAGGACTGGGGTTGGCGGCTTGAACATAGCCTGAAGGGGTTAGTGCACCACGACTAGCCGGGAGGGAGTTCGGGGAAAAGCCTGCACCGGCCGAAGAGGCAAGAGACTTTTTCTTCCCTCTTTGTTTCCTGGTGCGCGAGGAGAGGGGTTTAAGAGCGCTGCTTAAAGGAACTCCAGAGACGGGCGCGAGCCGCGGCTAAAAGCGCGAACCCCAGAGACGGGCGCAAGCCGCGGCTGAGGGCGCGAGCCCCCGAGACGGGCGCGAGCCGCGGCTGAAAGCGCAAACCCCAGAGACGGGCGCGAGCCGCGGCTAAAACCGCGGACCCAAGAGCCGGGCGGGAGACGCTAAGGCTGCTGCTGCCGCCACCAAGGGGCCTGTGTGCGAGCACAGGTCACTCTCCACACCCCTCTTCCGCGGAGCCTGTGCAGCCCGCCACTGCCAGGTTCCCGGGATCCAGGGACAACTTCCCCGGGACAACGCACGGCGGGCCTCAGGCTGGTGCAACGTCACGCCGGCCTCTGCCGCAACGTCACGCTGCCTCTGCCACCGCAGGCCGGCCCCGCACGCAGTGCCCCTCCTTCCCCCATCCCCCAACCCCCGGCCTGAGTGAGCCGGAGCCCCCGAATCACAGGCTCCTTTAACCCCGTCCTGTCTGAGCGAAAAAACAGACGCCCTCCAGCGACCTACACGCAGAGGCAGGGCCAAATCCAAAGCTGAGCTCCTGTGAGCTGTGAGAACAAAGAAGAGAAAGGGAAATCTCTCCCAGCAGCCACAGAAGCAGCGGATTAAAGCTCCACAATCAACTTGATATAACCTGCATCTGTGGAATACCTGAATAGACAAGGAATGATCCCAAATTGAAGAGGTGGAATTTAGGAGCGAGATCTATGATTTTTTTCCCTTTTCCTCTTTTTGTGAATGTGTACGTGTATGCTTCTGTGTGAGATCTGGTCTTTATATTCTTGCTTCCACCATTTGTCCTAGGGCTCTATCCGTCCATGACTTTTTTTTAAAAATTCTTTTTCTTAATAATTAAGTTTAATTGTAATAACTTTATTATACTTTACCTTCGTTCTTTCTTTCCTTCCTTCCTTCCCTCCTTTAGACAACGAATCACCCCAAATTGAGGAGGTGGTCTCACGGAGCAGGATTTATGATTTTTCCCCCTTTACCTCTTTTTGTGAAGGTGTATGTGTATGCTTCTGTGTAAGATTTTCTCTGTATAGCTTTGCTTCCAACATTTGTCCTAAGGTTCTATCCGTCCCTTTTTTTTCTAAATATTTTTTAATTCAATAACTATATTATACTATATTATATAGATAAACCACTAGCCAGACTCATCAAGAAAAAAAGGGAGAAGACTCAAATCAATAGAATTAGAAATGAAAAAGGAGAAGTAACAACTGACACTGCAGAAATAAAAAAAATCATGAGAGATTACTACAAGCAACTCTATGCCAATAAAATGGACAATCTGGAAGAAATGGACAAATTCTTAGAAATGCACAACCTGCCAAGACTGAATCAGGAAGAAATAGAAAATATGAACAGACCAATCACAAGCACTGAAATTGAAACTGTGATTAAAAACCTTCCAACAAACAAAAGCCCAGGACCAGATGGCTTCACAGGTGAATTCTATCAAACGTTTAGAGAAGAGCTAACACCTATCCTTCTCAAACTCTTCCAAAATATAGCAGAGGGAGGAACACTCCCAAATTCCTTCTACGAAGCCACCATCACCTTGATACCAAAACCAGACAAGGATGTCACAAAGAAAGAAAACTACAGGCCAATATCACTGATGAACATAGATGCAAAAATCCTCAACAAAATACTAGCAAACAGAATCCAACAGCACATTAAAAGGATCATACACCATGATCAAGTGGGGTTTATTCCAGGAATGCAAGGATTCTTCAATATACGCAAATCTATCAATGTGATAAACCATATTAACAAATTGAAGGAGAAAAACCATATGATCATCTCAATAGATGCAGAGAAAGCTTTCGACAAAATTCAACACCCATTTATGATAAAAACCCTCCAGAAATCCCACTACTGGGCATATACCCTGAGAAAACCAAAATTCAAAGAGAGTCATGTACCAAAATGTTCATTGCAGCTCTATTTACAATAGCCCGGAGATGGAAACAACCTAAGCGCCCATCATCGGATGAATGGATAAAGAAGATGTGGCACATATACACAATGGAATATTACTCAGCCTTAAAAAGAAATGAAATTGAGCTATTTGTAATGAGATGGATAGACCTAGAGTCTGTCATACAGAGTGAAGTAAGTCAGAAAGACAAAGACAAATACCGTATGCTAACACATATATATGGAATTTAAGGGGAAAAAATGTCATGAAGAACCTAGGGGTAAGACAGGAATAAAGATGCAGACCTACTGGAGAACGGACTTAAGGATATGGGGAGGGGGAAGGGTGAGTTTTGACAGGGCGAGAGAGAGTCATGGACATATACACACTAACAAACGTAGTAAGGTAGATAGCTGGGGGGAAGCAGCCGCAAGGCACAGGGATATTAGCTCGGTGCTTTGTGACAGCCTGGAAGGGTGGGATGGGGAGAGTGGGAGGGAGGGAGACGCAAGAGGGAAGATATATGGGAACATATGTATATGTATAGCTGATTCACTTTGTTATAAAGCAGAAACTAACACACCATTGTAAAGCAATTATACCTCAATAAAGATGTTTAAAAAAAAAAAAAGTTAAAAAAAAAAAAAGCAGACGTAGAGAACCCTAGGACAAATGGTGAAAGCACATCTATACAGACAAAAATCTCACACAGAAGCATATACATACACACTAAGAAAAAGAGGTAAAGGGGAAAAAATAATCTATCTTGCTCCCAAAATCCACCTTCTCAATTTGGGATGATTCGTTGTCTTTTCAGGTATTCCACAGATGCAGGGTACATCAAGTTAATTGTGGAGCTTTAATCCACTGCTTCTGAGGGTGCTGGGAGAAATTTCCCTTTCTCTCTTTTGTTCGCACAGCTCCCGTGTTTCTGCTTTGAATTTGGCCTCTGTGTATAGGTCGCCTGAGGGCGTCTATTCTTCACTCAGACAGAACGGGGTTAAAGGAGCAACTGATTCAGGGGCTCTGGCTCACTCAGGCCTGGGGGAGGCAGGGGTCCGGATGTGGAGTGAGCCTGCGGTGGCAGAGACTGGCGTGATATTGCACCAGCCTGAGGCATGCTGTGTGTTCTCCTGGGGAAGTTGTCCCTGGATTATGGGACCCTGGCAGTGGAAGGCTGCACAGGGTCCCGGGAGGTGTGGTGTGGATAGTGACCTCTGCTTGCACACAGGCTTCTTGTTGGCGGCAGCAGCAGCCTTAGCATCTCATGCCTGTCTCTGTGGTCTGCGCTGATAGCCACGGCTCGTGCCCGTCTCTGGAGCTCCCTTAAGTAGCGCTCTTAATTCCCTATCCTTGCGCACCAGGAAACAGAGGCAAGAACAATTCTCTTGTCTCTTCAGCAGCTCCAGACTTTTCCTGGACTCCCTCTCGGCTAGCCATGGTGCACTAACCCCTTCAGCCTATTTTCTCACTGCCAACACCAGTCCTCTGCCTGCATCCGACCAAAGCCCGAGCCCCCACCCATCCTGCTGGGTGAGCAGACAAGCTTGTTGGGCTGGAGAGTGCTGGTCGGCACCGATCCTCTGTGTGGGAATCTCTCCACTTTGCCCTCAGCACCACTGTTGCTGTGCTCTCCTCCATGGCTCTGAAGCTTCCCCCTCTGCCACCTGCAGTCTCCACCCACGAAGGGGCTTCTAGTGTGTGGAAACCTTTCCTCCTTCACAGCTCCCTCCCACTGGTGCAAGTCCCATCCCTATTCTTTTGCCTCTGTTTTTCTCTTTTTTCTTTTGCCCTACCCAGGTATGTGGGGAGTTTCTTTTTTTTTTTCTTTTAAAGGAGATGTTGGGAGTAGGAGTTTATTAATTTATTTATTTTTGTTGTGTTGGGTCTTCATTTCTGTGTGAGGGCTTTCTCTGGTTTTGGCAAGCGGGGGCCACTCTTCATCACGGTGCATGGGCCTCTCACTATCGCAGCCTCTCTTGTTGTGGAGCACAGGCTCCAGATGCACAGGCTCAGTAGTTGTGGCTCATGGGGCTAGTGGCTCCATGGTATGTGAGATCCTCCCAGACCAGGGCTTGAACCCATGTCCCCTGCCTTAGCAGCAGATTCTCAACCACTGTGCCACCAGGGAAGCCCTGTGGGGAGTTTCTTGCCTTTTGGGAGGTCTGAGATCTTCTGCCAGCATTCAGTTCCTGTTCTATAGGAGCAGTTCCACATGTAGATACATTTCTGATGTATCTGTGGGGAGGAAGGTGATCTCTGTGTCTTACTCTTCCACCATCTTCTCAAATCTCTCTATTTTTCTACTCCAAGATGCCAGGCTAGTTCTTGTCTATTTTTCTACTGTGTTATGTAATATGTATAAATTTCAGTTCTTCCTCATATTTAATACTCACTATGAAATTGCTCTAATTATCTCTCAGTTTATATACCTTTTCCTCTTAACTGAAATAATCCAAGGAACATGGCTTTCAGTGCGTCTCTGAAGCATCCCATCAAGGCATATCAAGGTGAGAAAAGGCGAGGTGAATGTGTAAGGATTCACAAATCATCACATTCCCCTCCCTTTATACAGAACAGTGTCACCTATACATCTTCTCAGTAAGCTGTCCCTTGAATCACAGGTCCCACAATCCTACAAATGTTTGAAAACCACTATTCTAGATTTTGCAAATAATTCTCATGAGGTTTCATTTT
Organism: Phocoena phocoena; assembly: GCF_963924675.1. NCBI lineage: Eukaryota > Metazoa > Chordata > Mammalia > Artiodactyla > Phocoenidae > Phocoena > Phocoena phocoena. The sequence continues at coordinate 24,195,425 of NC_089232.1, read as the reverse complement.
TTTATTGAAAAGGTAATACATGAATATATGTTCACTTAAAGTATTCAAACAATATCTTTATGCAATGAATTAAAGAATGTTCCCATTTTCTTAGTGTGACTATATAAGGTATCTTGCAAACAAGGACACAGTTGAAAATGAAAAGGCAGCTATTACTAATTACTCTGACATAAACTGAGACTAATGGGTAAAAGTAGAACTTGTGGTGATCCTAAGGTTTCTCTGCCAAACTCTTTCTTTTCTTTTTTTCCTCTTCTTCCCCAGACATCACCACCAATTACACCTTGCTATCTATTATTTTAGTTAAGATATGATAAAGTTTATTTTACCGCTTCCTTTTACACTTTATATTTTCTCCTATTTTTAATTGTTATAAACAATGATGCAATAGCAGTGCACAAAACTCTTATGGCACATGTGTATGGAGTTGCTCGTTGCACTTTTTATTTATTTTAATCATTTATGTTCAAGACTTTCTAATGTATACTGCCATCATAAAACAGAAGCTATTGAATATTTGTACTTTATCTGATGACCTGTTATCATGGTTATGTATATTGATTCTTGCACTGTGGGCAAATAAACAGTCAGGCTCTCAGAGACTATTTACCCTTACCCTAAATGGCCCTTTGATTTGTGGTTCTTGTTTATATTATTAATAAAATCATATAATTAAAAAACTTAGCAGGACCTAAGAAATCATCAAATTCAATTGCTTTCCTTTACAGTTTAAAACACTGAGATCTGTAAAACTGAACTCAACTACACAAGGAGTCCCAACATGTCTATGACTGACCAATGTCTCTGGGATGCCAGGCTAGTTCTCTATTTTTCTACTCTTTGTTACCTAAGTTTTCAGCTAAGACTCATGTGACTATTATCACCTATTACTGGACTAGTGGAATAACTTCTTATTTGCTACTCTCTATACCTGTAATAATGCCACAGTTAAAATTTTGATTCCAAATGACAGAAAACCAAGCAAAATTGACCTAAAGAAAAAAAAAGAAAAGATCTTGATTCATACAATGGAAATATCCAACAGTATATTCAGGGATTTACAGATTGAAGGAGCTCCAGGTACTGCTCTCTATGACCTTCCAGAACCCGCTCTTCTCCTCTCAGTGTTTCCCTGAGGTTCATTCATGGAAACAGCGTTGTTGGAGCTTTCCCCAAACTCCTAGTCTCTTTTCAGAACATCTGAAAGACGTAATCTCTCATGATGGCTCTCACAGGAGCCAGGAGAAATATTTTATTAAAGACCCCATTAGGAGTTCCCTACTGCATCACTGGTGGAAATTGTTACTCAAGTCCTCCTAAAATAGTCACTGTGGTCAAGGAGAAGGGGTAATACATTAATCAGCTTAAGTTAATTAGAGTCCACTTTGGGGCTGGTGTTGGAATGAATCTCACTGAAAGTATACAGCTCTTTCCCCAAATATTTGCATATCTGCATGGCTCATTCCCTTACCTCCTTCAAAGCCAAGCCTAATGCTACCTCTGCATTTAAAATGAAAAAGATTCCACTTCCATGCACTTGAAATGTCCCTTATCAGTGCTATCTTTTTTTTGGTTTTGTTTTGTTTTTTGTTTGTTTGTTTTTGCATAGCATTTGCCAGATTCTACCATGTGTATTATGCTTATTACATTCCTAGAATGTAACCTAAGATTAGGGATTTTCTCTGTTCAGTTTATTGATGTATCTCACACACATAGAACAATCCTGGGAAAAAGTTTGGTATTAAGAGACACAAACTGCTATGTATAAAGTAAATAAACAGCAAGGATATATTGTATAGAACAAAGAAATATAGCCATTATTTTGTAATAACTTTAAATGTAAGATAATCTCTAAAAATATTAAATCATTATATTGTACACCTGAAACTAATGTAATATTGTAAATCAACTGTACTTCAATAAAAACATACACAAATATGTTTAAATTTTTTTAATTGTTGAAAGAATGAACGTGTGAAAATAAGCAAATGAATGTACAAGAAAATAAATCCATATGTGATTGAAAGGGAAGGAGCACATTCAATTAAAAGATTTATTAAAAGGGACATAATTATGTGTGTAACACTGCCTGTGCCTGGATTTTTTGAATTCTTCTCCATACAGGAGAAAAGAACAAACATTTATTGAATACTCATGTTATAGGCAGAAGTTATACAGGGCCTACGAGCTATAAATGCAATATCTGTTTTGATTTCACATAAACAGTGATCATAGTTCCCTTGAGGTAGGGCTATTGCTTTTATTTATAGGTAAGAAAACTCAACTGGATGTTTAAGTAATTTGCTCAGAATATTACAGCTGTGACATGTAGATTTGAATTCACATCAATTTGGCTGCAATGCCCTCTCCCCTTTCTTTTTCCACTCTATTATGAGTAAGGAAAAAAGCAGAAAACGAATAAGATTTTTAACATTCTTTACACAGACAAATATTTTGGACAGACATAGCATAAATTCCTAAGCTATCCTCTTGGACAGAATTAACTCATCCTTGTGTATCCTCAGAAAAGACGTATGCTGTATATAATCCTACCCATTATTCTAATTTAATCTAACATCAGAAGGTTAATTGGCTTTACAATATCAGAACTCACAATATTCATCAATTCATAAATATTGTTAGCTTATGCCTTTGACCTATGACCCAAAATGGGTTAATACCTCCCAGATATCACATATTTAAAATGTCAGTTAACAGAGGTCTGGAGATAAAAGAAGACAAAAATACATTTTCCCACGTCATAAATTAACATTTCTGCTGCATATGAAACAAGTTCATTTTATTTGGAGGTAGGCATGTGTGGAGACCTTTGTCTGGTAATGTATTCAGATAATAGCCTGAAGAAGTAGGAACTGACCGACTTGATGGCAGTTGCACTGTTCTTCCAGTTTTCACTCGGTAGTGAGAGGTCTTTCTGTCTCCGTGAAGACAGTTAAGATTTTCCTTTCCAGTTAAGGAAAGCCCTAACCCCTGTAGTAATAAGTAGATAAGAAACAGAATGGTTTCATGGCAAATAATCTGAATGGGACTTTAAAAATTGGGTTTCTGTATAAGTTCTGATGTCTAAATTTGCACAAATAATTTTTTCCTCTTTCTCATTTTCCTCATTTAGTGCATTAAGCCAGATAATTTGGAAGCCACTTTTTAGGTCCAAAATTTTAGAGTTTTCCATACACTTATTTGAAAGAAAGAATGAAAGAGAAATAAGCTCATGCCTAATATCATTATTTTAGAACTAAGGAAATCTTTCTGAAATTGGATGAACAATAAAGCATTTTCTTTACATCCTCTGACATACGTTACAGAATGTTTTCAAATAAAGAAAGCAAAGTCTATTCTTTTGGGGGCTGAAAATTGATGGCTTTTAAAATATTTTAGAACAGTCATCCTAAAAATTTGATTAAAGTGACTTTTAGAGTACAGAGCTTATCAAAAATTTCTGTGGTTTTAATATATGTGAAAATAGTCACAAAATGTACAGCTTTTAGAAAACCTTTAATTTTTGCATAACTTCTATTTATTGAAATCTTTAATTTACAGCTTTCACCATCTACTCAGAGAGCAACAGAAATAAACTAAATGTTAAAGTATCAGAAGATATTGTGGCGGTGTTCATTTCATCTTGGAAGGTAAAATCTTGTCTACTCTACAACCCAGCCTCTAAATATGAAGTTCTCTGCATAGAGAGGCAGGAGGAAGAGACAGAGAAGGTTTGTTCTCAGTTTATACTAGAATTTAAGTTTTTTGGTTATTATATTATTATTGATTATATTCCCCACTATGTACAATTCATCCCTATGACTCATTTATTTTGTAACTGAAGATGTACCTCTTAACCTCCCTCTATTTCACTCATCCCCCAAACACCCTTTCCTCTGACAATCACCTTTTTTATTTTATGTATCTATGACTGTCTTTCTGTTTTGTTATGATTGTTCACTTGTTTTGTTTTATAGATTCTACATATAAGTGAAATCATACAATATTTGCCTTTCTCTGCCTGACATTTCATTTAGATAATACCCTCTAAGTCGACCCATGTTGTCACAAATGTCAAGATTTTATTCCTTTTTATGGCTGAGTAATATTCCATTATGTGTGTATACACACCACATCTTCTCTATCCACTCAACTATCGATGGAGACTTAGGTAGCTTCCATATCTTGGCTAGTGAATAATGCCACAATAAACATATGGGTTGATATATCTTTTCAAGTTAGTGTTTTTTGTTTTGTATTGTTTTTTGAAATACCAGGACTGGAATTTCTGGAACATATAACAGTTCAATTATTAGTTTTTTGTTTGTTTGTTTTGCTTTTTTTAAAGGAAACTTCATACACTTTTCTATAGTGGCAGCACCAATTTACATTCCCACCAACAGGGTACAAATGTTCCTTTTCTCCACATCATTGACAACACTTGTTATCTTTTTGATAACAATCATTCTGATATCTATGAGGTGATTGTCGTTTTAATTTGCATTTCCCTGATGGTTTGTGATGTTGAGCATGTTTTCATATATCTGTTGTCCATCTGTATATCTTGTTTTGAAAATGTCTATTCAGGACCTCTGCCCATTTTTAAATGAGTTGTTTGTTTTTTGATGTTGAGTTGTATGAGTTCTTTTTATATTTTGGATATTAACTCCTTATCAGATATACTGTTTGTAAATATCTTCTCCCATTAAGTAGACAACATTTTTGTTTTGTTGATAGTTTCCTTTGCTATACAAAAGATTTTTAGTTTGATGTAGTCATATTTGTTTATTTTTGCTTTTGTTGCCCTTGCCTGAGGAAACATACCCTCCCCAAATATTGCTAAGACTGATGTCAAAGAGTATATTGTTTATGTTTTCTTCTAGGAGTTTTATGGTTATAGGTTTCAATTAAAGTCCTGAATTGACTTTGAGTTTATTTTTGTATATGGTGTGAAAAAGTAGTCCAGTTTGATTCTTTTGCATGTAGCTGTCCACTTTTCTCAACACCATTTAATGAAGAGGCTGTCTTTTCACTATTGTATATTCTTGCCTACCTTATCATAGACTACTTTATCTAGCCTACTTTATCATATAAAAGTGGGTTATTTATGGGCAGTCTATTCTGTTCTACTGATCTATGTGTCCGTTTTTATGTCAGTACAATACTGTTTTGATTACAGTAGCTTTATAGTATAGTTTGAAATCAGGGCATGTGATACCTCCAGCTATGTCTTCTTTCTCAAGATTGTTTTGGTTATTTGGGGTCTTTTTTGTTTCCATAAAAATCTTAAAATTTTTTTTCTAGTTCTGAGAAAAATGCCATGGGTATTTTGATACAGATTGCATTAATCTGTAGATTTCCTTGGGTAGTATAATCATTTTAACAATATTAATTCTTCCAATCCATGAGTATGCTCATCTTCCCACCTGTTTGTGTCATCTTCAATTTCATCAGTGTCTCACAATTTTCCAAATACAGGTCTTTTACCTCCATAGTTAAATTGATTTCTAAGTATTTTTTTCCATTTGATGGAACTATAAATGGAATTGTTTTCTCCATTTTCTTTCTTATAGTTTTTTTTATTGTGTACAAATGCAACAGATTTCTGTAAGTCAATTTTGTACCCTGCAACTTTACTGACTTAATTGGTGAATGCTAATAGTTGTGGTTTGTTTTTGGTGGCATATTTAAGATTTTTTAATATATAGTATCATTTCCAAACATGAGTTTTACTTCTTCCTTTCCAATTTGGATTCCTTCTCTTTCTTTTTCTTATCTGATTGCTGTGGCTAGGACTTCCAATACTATGTTGTATGAAAGTGGCAAGAGTGGGCATACTGGTCTTTCTCCTCATGTTAGAGAAAGGCTTTCAGCCTTTCAGAGTTGAGTATAATGTTGGCTGTAGCTCTGTTGTATATTGCCTTTATTATGTTGAAGGATGTTACCTCTATAACCAGTTTGTTGAGTGTTTTACTATAAATAAATGTTGAACTTTGAAACCTTTTTCTGCATCTATAGAGATGATTATGTATATTTTGCTCTTCAATTTGTTAGTGTGGTATACCACATTGATTGAATGTGTATGTCAAATCATCCTTGAATCCCTGGGATGAGTCCGATTTGATAATGGTATATGGTATTTCTTATGTATTGGTAATTTTGGATTGCTAGTATTTTGTTGAGAATTTTTGCATGAGTTTCATAAGTCATATTGGCCTGTAATTTTCACTTTTTGTGGTGTCTTTGTCCAGTTCATTTCAGGATAATGCTGGCCAGGTAGAATGAGATTGGAAGCATTCCTCTTCTTAATTTTTTTTTTTTTTTTGGAACAGGTTGAGAAGGATAAGCATTAATGTTTCTCTAAATTCATGGTAGAATTCACCTGTGGAGCCACTGGACTTTTTTTTATTAGGAGTTTTAAAACTATTGATTCAAATTCATTTCTGATAAATGTCATGTTTATATTTTCTATTTATCCTGATTCAGTCTTGGGAGATTGTATGTTTCTAGGAATTTACCCATTTCTTCTAGGATGTCCATTTTATTGGCATATAGTTACCTGTAGTAATCCCTTATGATCTTTTGCATTTCTCTGGTGTTTGTTGTAACTTCTCCATCTTCATTTTTTATTTTATTGATTTGGTCCCTATCTCTCTCCTGTTGTTTTTGTTTTTGTTCTTCATGAGTCTGGGTAAAGGTTTATCAACTTTGTTAATCTTTTCAAAGAACCAATTTTTTTTCATTGTCATATTTTTTATTAATCACAGGTCATATCTGTTCAATTAGTCCTGTTCTAATCACTTTCATATTTCTTATGTTTATATATTTAAGAAATGCACATTATTGTAGCATAACATATTTAAAGCCAATAAAGATTTTTAAAATGAGTTAAAATAATCTGGTATATCTGGGAACAGACAGACATATGATAAAAATATTGTTATATTGTCTCACAAGTATTATTTGCTTAACTAGTCTCAATATTACTATCAATGGCCATTGTTTTTTTAGCTTATTTTATTGAAGTACAATTGATTTACCAGGTGTTAATTTTTACTGTACAGCAAAGTGATTCAGTTATACATATATATCAAAGAATGAGATTTTACTTTTATTGATCTTTTCTGGGTTTTTTAGTGTCTATTTCATTTACATCAATTCTGATTTTTATTATCTCTTTCCTTCTACTAGGTTTGGATTATGTTTTTTCTTCTTTTTCTAGTTCCTTTAGATATAGAGTTAGGTTGTTTGAGATTTTTCTTGTTTCCTGGAACAAGGTTTTAATCACTATAAACTTTCCTCTTAGACTGCTTTTGCTGCCTCTCATGGATTTTGGATTATTTTGCTTTTGTTTTCATTTGTCTCCAAGTACTTTTCAGATTTCTCTTTGATTTCTACATGATCCATTGGTTTTTTGGTAGTATATTTTTTAGCCTCCACGTGTTTGTGTTTTTTGCAGTTTTTTTCTTGTAGTTGATTTCTAGTCTTCTACTGTTATGGTCATAAAAGATGCTTGATATGATTTCAGTCTTCTTAAACTTGTTGAGAATTGTTTTGTGGCCTAGCACGTGATCTATCCTGGAGAATGTTCCATGTTCACTTTAAAAGAATGTGTATTCTGCTGTTTTTGGATGGAAATAGTTGTATATATCTGCTATTCCATATGATCTAATGTGTCATCAAAGACCCATGTTTGCTGGTTGATTTTCTATTTGGATAATCTATTCATTAATATAAATGTGTGTTAAGATGCCCTACTCTTATTGCATAACCAAAAATTTCTTTCTTAATATTTTTTAATGTTTGCTTTATGTATTTAGGTGTTCCTATGTTGAGTGCTTACATATTTACAGTTTTGCAATTGTTATATCTTCTTGTTGGATCATTCCCTTGATCATTATAGTGCCTTTTGTTTGTTTGCTTGTTTCTTGTTACAGTCTTTGATTTAAATTCTATTTTGTCTAAGCATTGCTACTTTCTTTTTGTTTTCATATTCCTGGTATATACTTTTCATCTCCTTACTTTCAGTCTGCGTGTGTCTTTAGATTGAAGTTAGTCTCTTGTTGGCAGCAAATATATGGGTTTTATTTTTTTATCCATTCAGCCACTGAATGAAACATTTAGTTCATTTATGTTTAAAGTAATGATTGATAGCTGTGTACTTGTTGTCATTCTGTGAATTATTTTGGGGTTGTTTTTGTAGTTCTTTTTTGTACCCTCTTCTTTTGCTCTCTTCCTTTGTGATTTGATGACTATCTTTGGTGCTATGTTTGGATTCTTTTCTCTTTTTGATGCATGTATCTATTATCTATTGTTGGTTTATGATTAACACTATAAGATTATTTATATATTTAAAGTATATATATGATTATTTAAAGTTGATGATCTCTTCAGTGGCCAAATACTGTGAGCATGCTGGTTGGTAGGATTGGGCTCTGTGTTAGTGGGCTTCCAGGTTCTGCCTAGTATGGAGGGAGCTGGCAGCTGGTAAGTGGGGCCAGGTTCAAGTGAGTCTGACTGCACATCCCAAGGAGAACTGGGGTTGGTGCCATCCTGCTGATGGGCAAAACTGTTTTGGCACAGCTTGCTATAGCTTAGGGGTTCTGGGGCTGGTATTGGCTCACTGATGTGTGGTGTTAGATCCTGCAGGGATCTAGACCCTCAGGGGTCCAAGGAAAACAAAAACACTAATTTGAAAAGATATATGCACTCTTATGTTTATTGCAGCATATTCACTAGCCAAGATATGGAAGCAATGTAAGTGTCTATCAGTAGTTGAATGGATAAAGAATATGTGGTGTGTATATATAGCTAAATATTACTCAGGCATAAAAAAGAATGAAATCTTGCAATTTATGACAACATGAATGGAGCTAGAGAGTATATAATAAGGGAAATAAGTCAGATAGAGAGAGACAAATACTATATGATTTCACTTATAAGTAGAATTTAAATAACTAAACAAATGAACAAACATAACAAAACAGAAACAGAGTCATAAATACAGAGAACAACCAGGTGGTTGCCAGAGGGGAGGAAGGTGGGAGAATGAGTGAAATAGGTGAGGGAGATTAAAGATACAAACTTCCATCACAAAATAAATGAGTAATGGGGATGAAATATATATAGTGAGGAATATAGTTAGTCAATGATAATGTAACATTTTTGCATGATGACAGATGGTAACTATATTTATTGTGGCCATGATTTGCAATGTGTAGAAATAGCAAATGACTATGTTGTACACCAGGGGCTAACATAGTGTTGTGGGTCAGTTATACTTTAAAAATTAAAAGCCAAATAAGGACACTTGTAGGAAAAAATGTCAGATTTATGGTTACCACAGAAGGGGATTATAGGAGGGGAGGGGGAATTGGATGAAATTGATCAAAAGGTACAAACTTTCAGTTGTAAAATAAATAAGTTCTAGAAGTGTAATATACAAAATAACTAATATAATTACAGTGCTGTATCTCATCTATGAAAGTTGTTAAATTCTAAGGGATTCATATATTTTTTCATTTGCTCTTATTTTGCATCTATATGAGATGGTGAATGTTCACTAACCTTATCATGATAATCATTTCATGATATGTGAAAGTCAAATCATTACGCTGTACACCTCAAACTTATGCAGTGTTGTATGTCAACTATATCTCAATGAAACTGGAAGAAAAAAGTGAGCAAGTAGAAAACTTCTCTTGTGCATGAGGAAATCTTCTACAGGATAGAGGAATGGGAATAGTATCCAGAAGGTTCATAGGAAGAACTTATTTTTGTTATAGATCTACTGAAAGTTCTAGATGTCATATTTAGACAAGTCTTTAGCATCTTTGGAGTACACTAGTGCTCTGTCTCTATAAAAGAGAGGCAGACACTCATTAGGAGAGAGGAAAGGGTGATGAAAAAGCAGTAGAATTAGAAAAAGGGGTGATGATAAAACAAAGACCTCAGAGAAAATAAAAACCTAACACACAAGTAAAATCTATATTTTCAGCTATAAAGAATTGAACCTGCAGGAAAATCAGTCAGGGATGTCTAAGGTAACTTCAAGAAAGCATCAAGAATTTAAAGAGAAAAAGATAAGAAGAAAAATGATGAGCTAAAAACATTGAGATGGATAATGTAAATTATAAATAATATTTATGCCTGAAGGAGAAGACAGAACAAAAAATTCAATGAATGTAAGTGAAAGAAAAAATTAATGTCTTCATTGGTATTTGTGGATTGGGAAATCTCCGTCTATTTTAGACAGAGTCAATGAAAATAAATTCAGGCATAGATGTTTTGTGGAAAATACATTTAGATTTTTAAGGCTAACCATAAGATAGCCTATAAGGATTTAAGCAGGAAAGATTATTTCTTCCAAAATATAAAATATCTTCAGTCCTTAGTCCTGCAACATTAAAAGCAGGATGTCAGTTCAGCAATGCATACAAAAATTTGAGGGAGAAAAACAACTCACTTGCAACCCATAATTAAATATATTTTATGTGATACTTTTTAAAATATATTTAACATAATTTTTTTTGTGTGTATGGTATCTGGGCCTCTCACTGCCGTGGCCTCTCCCGCTGTGGAGCACAGGCTTCAGACGCGCAGGCTCAGCGGCCATAGCTCACGGGCCCAGCCGCTCCACGGCACGTGGGATCCTCCTGGACCAGGGCACGAACCCATGTCCCCTGCATCGGCAGGTGGACTCCAAACCACTGTGCCACTAGGGAAGCCCTATTTAACATAATTTTTACTATTGGAAACATACCAGTATGTGATGGATCATAGCTTAGGAACTAGAGGCTAGAATGTGGCATGTGAGAGAATAATGTGATGAGAAAATGGAGATTCGATGACTGAGGTTCTTGATGAAATAAAATTATGTAGTCGACTTGAGAATCCTGAATTAAAAATAAGTTTTTGTCAGATAATTATATATTTGTATTTAAGCCATTTATTTTTGTGAATTACCACCTATAGGAAATAACAAGATCTAAGGAATGAATATAAGAGTTTGAGACAAAAATGGTGAGTCAAAAAGAGAGAAGAAGAAAGAGAGAAGATATTGGAGTTAGGTTCTAAGAAGCTAGTATGTCATTTGTACTATCCAAAGGACATTCAATTTACCCAGAACAATAGTAGGACTTGGTTAAGAAAGGGAAGAATGTGAGATGGAAATGAAAGTAAGAGCAGTGATGAGTTGATGATTTTGAATGGAGCATGCATCAAGGAACATAGGAGTTTTAAAAGTGGGTAGGAATAAAGGAGCCTGAAAGCATATTTAGAAATCAGAAATAAAGTTTACATCAGCTTTGAAAGTATTTAAGGTTGATAGGGCCAGGATATGGAGAAAGCATTTTGAGAATAGATTAATTATTTAGAGGACTTCAGTTACCACGAAAGAGTTCTTCTAGAGAATACAGAAGGTTTGGGAGAGCAGCATAAAATTCATGAAGAAATGAAAATAAATTCAATGTTACTTAGTAGTCAAAAAATTCAAATCAGAGCAAGACAGATACCATTTTCATCACTAAATTGACATGTGTTAATATAATTGATGTTGTGGATAAATTGTTTTACACATTCTATATAGCAATTTAAACAATGTTGTCTTTCTGGAAGGCATTTTGGTAGTATACATTAATGTGTTTCAATTGAATGTATTTTTGATACTGTCATCTCTTTCCTCTTTATACGTAAGGTTTCAGTGTAGATATTCTATATTATAAATAACATTTATTAACTTTCCAAAACTATGTTTTAGGCCTTTCCTTTGTGCTCACATAACACCTGTACTCCCTCTGTCATAGCACTTATCACAATGTATTATAACTGCCTGTTTACTTCAATATATTCTGTCTCCTGACTTTAGTTCCACCTTGTTTGTCTACCTGGACCACCACCATTTACCTTTGTATGTACAATTATTTCTAGGACTTATGATGCTCTCACTGACTGTATAAGTGAATGGACAGATAAATATAAGAATAAAGAAAGTAATAAGAGGAGAGATATCTGTTTGTAAAAATAGTTTAGAGATGAGAGAGTGAGAGTGCAAGGACGAGAGAGAGAGAGAGAGAGAGAGAGATTTTAGAACATAAATACCAGGATGATAAAGGTAGTTATTACTAGGGATTGAGTTCACACCAGTTTTAATTATGCTGATTTTATTTGTCTTTATTAAAAAAATTAATTTTATATCTTTTACTTTTCAATAAAACAACAAAACTACTTTGAAAATAAAATAATCTCAAGCCAATATTTTCTTCATGGCTAATACAAGAATTAAATAGTTAAGAAAAATGCAGTATCTTCATTTAAGGAATAAATAAGGAAAAAAAAGGAAATAGATCTGGTATAAAGTCATGGAAAATGACCAGCCCTGTGGTAAACTGGAGAGCAAAATATTACATAAATGGCTTAGTTTTAAATTTAAAATTTTGGGCAAGCATAAAAAGAAATATTTGTGACTTGAATTTGAACTTCAGATATTCAGAAGGCAACCTCTGTTAAAACCAAGAAGGAAGGTAAATTTGCCTTCTATCATCATTATTATCAACTACTGCTTGGGAAGTTTTATCTAATACAATAATATGTGGGGAAATTGTTCTATTAGAAATAGATAAGGGCTTCCCTGGTGGTGCAGTGGTTGAGAGTCTGCCTGCCAATGCAGGGGACATGGGCTCGTGCCCCGGTCTGGGAAGATCCCACATGCCATGGAGTGTCTGGGCCCATGAGCCATGGCCACTGAGCCTGCGCATCCGGAGCCTGTGCTCTGCAATAGGAGAGGCCACAACAGTGAGAGGCCTGTGTACCACAAAAAAAAAAAAAAGAAATAGATAAAAAATAATTTTTGTTGGTGGTTGTTATTATTATTTCTCAAGAAAATCCAAAGTAATCCAGTTAAAAACCAGTAGCATAAGTAAGAGCAAGATGGCTGCAACTAAGAATTATCAAAAATTCAACTTTACTGCATGCCTAATTAGCAATTAGAAAGTTTAGTGAATAAAATAGTGCACAGAGCACATACATTGGCTTTCCTCCTTACAAAGAGGCTAATTCACACAAGCGTTAATACAATACTTTTAATATACAACCTATTAGAGGAATTCTAAGAAATTATTTTGAGAAAAGTTTTGATGATAAAAAATAGAATTTGATTGATGGACAAAAACATCCAGCAGAAGCAAAAGCATGCAACTTAAAAATGAAACATATAGGAGAAGTCAAAGCAAATCTTAACTCACAGATTTCTAGAAAAATTCAAGCCTAAAGTCAATAGTCACAAGCAGGGGACCATAGAAAAATTCTTGGTGTAATTGGTTAAGGACCTAGGTCAACCAAAGCCATTCCTTTGGGTAGTATAATCATTTTCAATCTACACATTCAAGGCAATCCCTATCAAACTACCACTGGCATTTTTCATAGATCTAGAACAAAAAATTTCACAATTTGTATGGAAACACAAAAGACCCCGAATAACCAAAGCACCCTTGAGAAAGAAAAACAGAGCTGGAGGGATCAGGCTACCTGACTTCAGACTATACTACAAAGCTACAGTAATCAAGACAGTATGGTACTGGCACAAAAAGAGAAATATAGATCAATGGAACAGGTTAGAGAGCCCAGAGATAAAACCATGCACATATGGTCACCTTATCTTTGATAAAGGAGGCAAAAATATACAAAGAAGAAAAGACAGTCTCTTCAATAAATGGTGTTGAGAAAACTGGACAGCTACATGTAAAAGAACGAAATTAGAAGACTCCCTAACACCACACACAAAAATAAACTTAAAATGGATTAAAAACCTAAATGTAAGGCCAAACATTATACAACTTTTAGAGGAAAACATAAGCAGAACACTCTATGACATAAGTCACAGCAAGATCCTTTTTGACCCACTTCCTAGAGGAATGGAAATAAAAACAAAAATAAACAAATGGGACTTAATGAAACGTTAAAAGCTTTTGCACAGCAAAGGAAACCATAAACAAGACAGCCCTCAGAATAGGAGAAAATATTTGCAAATGAAGCAACTGACAAAGTATTAATCTCCAAAATATACAAGCAGCTCATGCAGCTCAATATCAAAAAAGCAAAACAAACAAAAAAACAATCAAAAAATGGGCAGAAGTCCTAAATAGACATTTATCCAAAGAAGATATAGAGATCGCCAGCAAACACATGAAAGGATGCTCAACATCACTAATCATTAGAGAAATGCAAATCAAAACTACAATGAGCTATCACCGCACACCAGTCAGAATGGCCATCTTCAAAAAATCTACAAACAATACATGCTGGAGAGGGTGTGGAGAAAAGGGAACCCTCTTGCACTTTTGGTGGGAATATAAATTGATACAGCCACTTTGGAGAACAGTATGGAGTTTCCTTACAAAACTAAAAATAGAACTACTATATGGCCCAGCAATCCCACTTTTGGGCATATACCCTGAGATAACCATAATTCAAAAATAGTCATGTACCACAATGTTCATTGTAGCACTATTTACAATAGCCAGGACATGGAAGCTACCTAAGTTTCCACTGACATATGAATGGATAAAGAAGATGTGGCACATATATACAATATAATACTGCTCAGCCATAAAAATAAACTAAATTGAGTTATTTGTAGTGAGGTGGATGGATCTAGAGTCTGTCATCCAGAATGAAGTAAGTTAGAAATAGAAAAACTAATACCATATGCTAACACATGTATATGGAATCAAAAAAAAAAAGCTCTGAAGAACTTAAGGGTAAGACAGGAATAAAGACACAGACATAGAGAATGGACTTGGAGACATGGAGAGGGGGCAGGGTAAGCTGGACAAAGTGAGAGAGTGGTATTGACATATATACACTAGCAAAATAGATAGCTAGTGGGAAGCAACCACAAAGCACAAGGAGATCATCTTGGTGCTTTGTGACCAACTAGAGAGATGGGATATGGAGGGTGGGAAGGAGACGCAAGAGGGAGGGGATATGGGGATATATGTATACGTATAGCTGATTCACTTTTTTATACAGCAGAAACTGACACAACAATGTAAAGCAATTATACTCCAATAAAGATGTTGAAAAAAAAGTCATTTTTTTTTCTCAGCATCTGATAGCACATGCATCTTCCTCTAGTTTAAAACTCCTAGGTTTCTATTGTAAACTAAGTGAATGCTCTGCCTGTAGGCTCTAGCTGTGGGAATTCCCATGTATTTCAATGTAAACAGTTGGTCTCATTTGGAGGTAGAAGATTTTTTGTTGTTGAAATGACTGGGTGTTTCTACAGGCATTTAATAACCAGATGCCAGGAATGCTTAATATCTTGCTGTACACAGGAGACCCCTGCACAAATCAGGATGATCTTCACCCAAATGATATAAACTAGGGCTCTTCAGTAGAAATACAGTGCATACAATATATACAATTTTAATTTTTCTAACCATATTAAAAAAGTAAAGAAATCAGTGACATTAATTCTAGTAATATATGTTACATAACCAAATATTTTTAAAAAATATTGT
This sequence comes from Phocoena phocoena, assembly GCF_963924675.1. Lineage (NCBI taxonomy): Eukaryota > Metazoa > Chordata > Mammalia > Artiodactyla > Phocoenidae > Phocoena > Phocoena phocoena. The sequence goes on along the minus strand of NC_089232.1, from coordinate 24,179,907 downwards.
CACTTCAGCAGATAATCAATATACTAATTATTTGTGAACTATCTTATATATTTTCATTTGTCCTAAATTTTTGGAGTCCAATGTATATTTTATACTTAAAGATCATCTCAATTTGGATACTACATTTTCATTGGAATTACTTAATCAGCTTTATATTTCATAAAATTCTTAGTTGAAAAGTAGATTCCCATACCATAGTTGTTCCAAACATACTTTCTATTTTCTAAACAGCTCTTAAATTTTTCTCTGCTGTAGCAAATTACAATGCCACTTATTTTGAAATTTGTGAGGTACCTCTTCCTAGTTCTTTTTTTCTTTACTGTTTTAATTGCAGTACTAGCTTTTGCATCTCCATTAGATTCTGCACTAAATATCATACTAAAATTGTTTTAAAGTAAAACATAATTGTCCTATTTATTTTTAAAACTAGAAACATAATTTAATTATGCTATAATTTCAGAAATAAGTGTTTCAATGTAATTACCAGTTACATTTTACGAAGGTATCACTGTAACTCATGCTGTCTGCCTAAAATATTCAAATAAATATATTTAATATTACATCATTGTATAGAAACAAAGTTATTCTGACTGGACAATTTGTTGACATGGATTAGATCAGAGATGTGTTGATGTGTAATACTAGAAACAGGGCATATGCTTGATATTCACGGTGTAATACAGCAACACAATGCAGTAGTTAAAGTGAAATATAGTCCTAAAAACAATAACTTTGTGTTTTAAGAGAATTATTTTATACTGATTCAGTTTTTACATTTAAATTTATTACAACTCAAGGGTCTAACCATCTGACGTCTTATTACCTGTTTGATCTCAGCTCCTGTCACTATCTTTGGTCATTTTTCTTTAGTCACACTGGTCTCACTGCTGCTCCTTGAACATGCTAGGTCTGTACCCACTTCAGGGATTTTACCCTTGCTTCTTATTATTTGAATGTTACCCCCCAGATAGCCACAGTGGGACTTCTTTGAGAATGTTATTTAAACTTTCACCCCTCCTCACTCTCCTTATACCTTCCCATTGCTTTTACTTTATTTCATAGCACATATAACCATCTAACATACCCATTTACATGTATCAGTTGCTTTTCTCATACTTACTAAAATATAAACTTCATGAGTTGTCAGTTTTTTCGACTGGTATACCCTTGGAAGCAAGAATAATGTCTGTCAATAGTTGCAGTCCAATAAATATTTGTTGCATAAATTAACCTATATCTTATAGGATAACTTATATCCTTTAGTAATGGACGAGTTTAACACACCTAGTTAAATTTACATATAAAGTAGACACAATTAAAGGTATGGAGGAATTGAATAACAAAGTAATAAGCTTAATATTGTGAATAAACAGAACACTTCAGTCAATCGATAAAAATTAATCATGTGAATAAAAAGTATATATATATATATATATATTTAAAGACGATTTTGATTTCTTCATTAGATTCCTATTTTAAATGACCTTTATAATGTGTTTCCTTTAATTCAGAGAAAAGTAAGTTGAACAAGCTTCAAAATTTTAAAGAAAATTTCTTAGCAAAATAAAATAAATCGGGCTTCCCTGGTGGCGCAGTGGTTGGGAGTCCGCCTGCCGATGCAGGGGACACGGGTTTGTGCCCCGGTCCGGGAAGATCCCACATGCCGCGGAGCGGCTGGGCCCGTGAGCCATGGCCGCTGAGCCTGCGCGTCTGGAGCCTGTGCTCTGCAACGGGAGAGGCCACAACAGTGAGAGGCCCGCGTACCGCAAAAAAAAAAAAAAAAAAAATAAATAAATAAATAAATAAATAAATAAAATAAATCTAAATCCATTTATCAAAATTCCAATAAGAACAAATCACTGGAAAACTACATTTATTTTCTTATATAAAGAGGGTAATTAACAATTAGATGAATAGTCACCTTGACATTTTAACAATATTATACATAATAAAGGTCAAAATCATTACACTGTTAATATCTTCTTTAAAAACCTTGTGAAATATTCTTAAATGATTATATAATGCTTGATAGAAGCTCAAGGGTCAGAAAAACTTGTCGTTTTAGATCAACTGATAATTCTGATGGATTCTACTTCACTTCTTACATCACTTTAAACATATTTCAGAATGGTAAAGGAGTTTTATCAGAAAGTAGAAAAAGTGAGGATAAAACCTAAGATAATTGACTAACTTTATCCAGTGTGTGTTATAATCAAAAATCATATTTCTTTAGACACACTCCTGTTAAATAAAAGACTAAAGACATAGTCCTTCTTCACTCTCTACTCCTTAAAAGCATGGCTTTCCCTCCACAATAAATTTACATTTTTATAAATCTATTAAGAGTCTCTGTAGGTACTTTTCTCCACACCTGGCTATAAACAATAATTTTTTATTAATCAGTTGACAAGGTTGTAAAAATATATTCTTACTAGACATACAAGAGCATATTTGCTTCTAAAATTTACTGGACAGATGCAATACTCTTAACACAGAATAGACATGATGAAGATAGAAGAAAGAATGGATTAATGCCTCATGAGCTAGTACATGTGCACTTGCACATGAACACGGACACACACACACACCAACACAAGAATTATAGAAAAAAAGTTAGTGAAGGGTGACAGAACAAAGGGAAACCTAAATATTTGAACAGAAAAAAAAAGTAGTGTAGAACTAAGGCAGATGACTGCATGAGTTCAGCTTAGCTATTTTTTGAGGGAGAATAAATCTCTTATGATATTTCTCATACCTTCAGCCTCTGGAGGACTTCCTTGTGTGTTTAAACAGCTTATGTTTCTTGTGTGATGGGCTGTTAACTCCAGTATGCACATTATGTATATCTGCCAAGGCAAGGCAGCTTCTGTTTATAAATAACATGTTAATGTAATGTATCAAATGTTAAATTAGATAAAGTTTTACTTGAATAATAATATCAGGGCACTGGAGCTTTCTGATGTCACCCAAATAAATGACCTCAAAATAGAGAGCACATGGAACAGTCACCCCAGCATAAGGGGTGACATTTAAAAATCCCACAGATTTTGTACAGGTATCTCGTGACTCTTTATTTTAAAGATGAAGTTTTTATTTAAGAAAAGGAAAATTCTGGAACTTTATTTCTATTTCTTCCATGATATCCCCCAATCACTATTAGACTTAAATATTTGAAAGTAACAATTAAAAGTTTGATGTTTCATTATAAACTATTAATGAAGCATTTAGAATTTTAAGAAATTATAGAAATATAATATAATTTCAAAATATAGAAAAAAATTAAATTTGTAATACAATGCCTATAGTTATGATAAAACTAATGAAAACTAAATACCCTGC